>NW_023504270.1:0-91029 GCF_004664715.2 Peromyscus leucopus
ATCTATGACTATAAGTCAAATATTTGGTCTTTTCATGGTGTTCCACAGTTTCTGCAGGTTACTGTCCTCTTTTTTTTTAAATGATTCATACTCTTTTCTGTTCTAGATGCTCTATTTTATCTCCAAGTCCTAATATTCCTTTACTTAATCCATTCTACTTGTAAGGTTTTCTCTTCAGTTGTCTATCAGTTGAGTTATTGAGTTTTTCATTTCCATCTTTATTTGGGCTTGAATTTTCCTCAATATTTCTACCTCTGTATTGAAATCTATTTTCAAATCCTGGATTGTCTTCAGCATTTCATTCAGCCTTATGTTTGTGTTTTCTTGGACATTAATCAGGTGTTTACTCTCTGAGTTTTTTTCTCTTTACATTCATTGAGCTATTCAAGTTTTATTTAAACTTCTTGAATTTTGTTTTTCAAAATAGGGTCTCACTATGTAGCTTTGGCTGTACTGGAACTTACTATGTGAGCCAAGCTTGTCTCAGACTCATAGAGTAACACTGTCTCTGCCTCCAAGTACTGGTATTAAAGTCATGTACCACCCCACCCTGGCCTTTGAATTCTTTGATGAAGTGCATGGTGCTTCTTTTAAATTCTGTGTCCTGGAGTTCATCTAGGCAATTCTCAAAGGAGAACATTTCTAAAGAACTGGTGGAATTGGGAGTTGGAAAAATGTTATCTTGATATTTCATATTATTTGAATTTTTGCCACGGATCCTATATTTCTTTTAGTTCAGTGCCTGATATAGATACAACAGGCTGAGACAGAGCACAGGACATGTGATGGGGTTGAGCCTAAATGTTATATATGTTATGAATCTGATAAATTCAGGTGAACACCAGAGCCTGCACTGACACACAGGGTAAGTGTCCTAGGGCAAGCCTCGAGGGTGAATGTGGTGTGGGCCCGACTGACTGGATTATGCAGAGGCACTGGATGTTAGACAAGATCTAGACCAGAGGGTTGAGAATGGTATGCAGAGGGGAAGATCGGAATCAGGAAGATTCACCAACCTGTGCCCTGGAACAAACGGTGCAGGACCCAGCTGCACAGAGAGCCACTGTTTTTCCTTTCCAGTGAATCTTGCCTCTCATTTCTCCTCGCCCCTTTTTAAAAGTGGGTTTGGAAGATACACCCTAGAAAGGTCAAGTTTGTCTCAGAAGTGGTTAGAACCGTGTTTAGGATAGGCATTGTCACCCTAGAAACACTTTTGAATGAAGCGACTGACACCAGAGAGCAAAGATTCTAAGACATTTCAAGAAGACAAGAGAGGCTAATGGGGTCGGGAGAGTAAAACTTGCCCTGCAACCTGTCATGCCCAGGGGAGCAGAGCTCCACCTTGATTTCACTGTCCATGGCTCACTCACAAGGCTCATTGGCCTTACTGCCTCAGAGATAATCATTTTGTAGCTATTGAGAGGTTCAGGGAATGCACCTGTTTTGGAGGAACCTGCAGAGTCCTGAATGGGCAGAGACTGTCGAGAACGAGCCTTCTACAAGGAGCCAGTGAACAGAGCAAGTCCACTTGACTGCTTTTTGCAGTAGTGGTCCAAGAAGTAAAAAAATCAACATCCTCTGGAAATCTCAAGGAGAGGAAAAGTTATTATAGCTTCAACAAAACTCAGTTCTGCCAGAGTTATTGGATTATTGCAACTCTCTGATGAAAATGCATGCTTTTCAGACTGGAAATCCTGAAAACCAGGGCCAGCCAAGACCCTCCCTGGCAGGAAGAAATTTATTCTGGAGTCACGTGCTACACCCTTTGGCTCTTGGACTACTGAAATAAAGGAATCCAAGAAGTTGGGATTTTCCCAAGAATCATATATTGAGCAAAGGAAAAGGCTGAAGCCTATGCCCACCAGAGAAGGAGTTTGTTTCCTGCAGAGAGATTTCACAAAGTTCTGACAACTTGTCACCAACCTTGTGGGAGAAGGAAGCAGTGGCAATAATGTTGGGTAGTGCCATACCCTGACCAGGCCTACTTTAGTTATGCATACCATTTGCCCACTATTTAAAACTAAACCCCACCCTAGTGACAGAAAGATGGGCATGGGTGGTTGTCATTTGGCCTCTTTGTCCATTTTCTAATGTGGCCACATTGAATCTCTTTTACCTGCTTTGCACCACTGTTTCTTCTTTTTTTTTTTTTAATCTTTCATGTAATACATCTCAAATGCAGTTTCCCCTTCCCCCTCTCCTCCCAGTGCCCACCTCCCCCCTTTCCCAGATCTACCCCTCCTCCCTTTCCCTTCAGAAAACAGCAGGCCTCCCAGGACTATCAACAGAACTTGTCATAATAAACGAAATAAGACTAGGCACAACCCTCATATCAGGGCTGGATGAGGCAACCCAGTAGGAGGGAAAAGGTCCTAGGAGCAGGCAAAAGAGTCAGAGACCCATGTGGGCTTCATGATTGCTGCTTCAGACTCTGTGGTTTCACTTCAGATCGTATAAATCTTTTGCCTTTCACTACTGTTTCTTTAATTGACTAATTGATGGTCTGTGGCTGAGCCAGTGCCCAGGCTCTTATCCTAACAGCTCTGAAAGCAGCCACTCAGACCAAACTGTGCCTTGGAGATTCAAAAGCCAAGAATAAGGACAGAAGATGACAACGTCCTTATAAGGACAGCTATAAATCAGGCAGAGACCTGATGCCATTGGTTCTCATGGGGTGCACTATTGATTGAGGTCCTGGACTACAGCCAAGGTGCCACCTTAGTGGCACCATAGTGCTGGTAAGAACAAATGTCAACAATGGGCTTTGTCTTAGCATGCAAACTGACATGAACTTACTTTTAGAGTTTAAAATTTGGAGAATTTTCAAGAAGAGGAGCCTAAAATATAGAGCCTAGATAGTTCTATTGCAATGGTTCTCAACCTTCTTAATGCTGCAACTCTTTAATACAGTTCCTCATGTTGTGGTGACTCCCCACACACACACCATAAAATTATTCCATTGTTACTTCATAACTGTAATTTTGCTACTTTTATGAGTCATAATGTAAATATCTGACATTGGTCTCACAAAGTGATTGAGACCCACAGGTTGAGAACCACTGTTCTGTTGGTACTACAAGCATGGGATGATGGATTAGTAGAATAATAACTGAAGGAGACCGTGGACTAGACACAAACCACATCCAAACACCTCTCACAGAGAGATCCTTCATTAAGCAGGGAAGAAATTTTAAAAGTAACTGCTTTCCGACTCAGGAAGAAAAACAGCAGCAAATGACCTTGAAGGTACCATTTTTAGGAGAAGAAGGAGAGGTCTGTGTTAGAGTGGGCTAGGATGCAGTGGTAAAGGAGACAGGGGATGAGAGAGAAGATGAGGGGACAAGGAAAAGGGGCAGGGATATTTGTCCTGGGGAGACAAGGGACTGCCTCTGGACAGAGAAGAGACAGATGTGGCACATAGGCAAATGGAGGTTTATAAAGGTAAAGAGGGAGAGCCTGTGCTAGGGTGAAGTGTTTTTTAATTATGCATGTTAATTAGGTGAGCCAAAGGGGGCTTCTGATTGCTGGACCTTGGTAGTCAGCCTCAGGAGGAGGAAATGGCCAAATAAGGGAACAGACCTTGGTAGCTACCTTTAGGAATTAAACCTAGTGTTCTTTTAGGAAGGCAGAGGGAATGGGGGAAAAGGGCAAGGCCTGCCAGAGCCATGCTTGAGTGGGCTGGTGTCCCTTCAGCAACAACAATAAAAATGGATGTATTTGTGCCATCTTCGAATAGCCCAGTTAACACACAAGAACATAAAACATAATTTTTGGTTTTCATGTGGCCACTGTGTGTACTTAAACTTGTATGAAAGGTTTAAAAGCTTTAATATTTGTTGATGGCAGTCTCCTCCTGCTACTCCTTGTTCCTGGCTCTATCTATCTGTGTGTGTGTCTCTGACTCTCTATCTCTCTCTGTGTGTCCTCTCTCTGTCTCTCTGTGTCTCTGTCTGCCTCTGTTCTCTCTGTCTCTCTCTGTCTCTGTCTCTGTCTCTCTCTCTCTCTCTCTCTCTCTCTCTCTCTCTCTCTCTCTCTCTCTCTCTCTCCTCTCTCTCTCTCTCTCTCGCCCCCTCCACATCTCTTCATAATAAATATCTGACAAAGGCAGCTTGAGAAGCAAGCAAGGTTTAATTTGACTCCCAGTTTCCACACATACACTTCATCACAGTAGGAACTGGAGGCAGCTGACCACACTGTATCCATAGTCCTGAACTTAAACATGGTGAACGTTAACATTGTGCCTAAGAAATTCTAGCTACTAAGTGAATGCCAGATAGGTGGTCTTGAATGGACTGATTAAGCTGCCAGTAACAAAGGCCATTGTTCCTTTAGCTCTCCACATTCTGGCTGAATTTTTTTTCTCCATTGACCTCACACTTTGGCAGAATGTTTGTCTATTCCAGAATTCTCTTCACTGCACTCTTTACATCTTTGTTTCTTAAGGTGTAGATCAAAGGGTTAAGGCTAGGAGTGACAATAGTGTAAAAAAGAGTGAAAAACTGTCCTTCCTCATGGGATATGGTATTCTGTGGCTTCATGTACATATAAATGAGTGTTCCATAAAACAGGGTTACTACCGTGAGGTGGGAACCACATGTATTAAGGACCTTTTTCCACCTTGTTGCTGACTTGATCTTCATCACTGCCTGAGTAATGACTCCATAGGAGATGAGGATTAGTGATAGAGGTACTAGAAGAAATATAACTCCAAGAGTAAACACAACAATCTCGATTACTCTGGAGTAGACACAAGCCATCTTGATCAACGCTGGCATTTCACAGAAAAAATTATCCACTTCCCGGTGCCCACACCTTGGCAACTTCAAAGTCAAGGAACAGAGAATTAAGGCACTGCCGAGACCACCCATCCAGGCTGACAGCACCATCTTCTGGCAAAGAACAGGGTGCATTATTACTGTGTAGTGAAGAGGTTGACAAACAGCAGCATAACGATCATAGGCCATTACAGCCAAGAGGAGACATTCTGTGGCTCCCAGGTCCAAAGCAAAGAAGAACTGGAGCACACACCCTCCGTAGGTGATAGACTTCTTTGGACCCCATAGATTTACCAGCATCTGTGGACAATGCTAGTAGTGTAACATAGGTCTACAAGAGACAAATTAGATAAGAAGAAATACATGGAGTATGGAGCTGAGAGTCCAGATAGGACACTAGAATGATGGTTGTGTTTCCTACCAGAGTCACAATATAGAAGATGAAGACAATGACAGAGATGGCGTGCTCCAGTTGTGGTCGACTGGAAAATCCCAGAAGGATGAAGTCTGCCCAGAGCTTCTGTTTATTTCCATCACTCCTTAGGAAAGGCTAAGAGACAACACTATGGTAAGCAAAAATAATTTCAGCCTTGGGTGAAATGGAAAGTCACTGACTTTTGTCACAAAGCATCTAAAATCCATCCATCTGCATGCATCTTCTTATTGTAGCATATTTAAAATATTTGTCAATGACCAGTCCATACTTATTTATATCCAGATGATTCTACAATGTGTTGAACTCAGTCCCTGTGCATTAGAAATCATTGAAAAGCATGAATATGCAGTATCACCTCATCCATGGTTCTGTGTGTTTTGATTGTGTGTCAAAGCCATAATAATTATAAAAGCCATATTAATATACCACATATGTGTATATATGCATGTATGTAAGTGTGTGTGTGTGTATGTGTGTGTGTATGTGTGTGTGTATGTGTGTGTGTGTGTGTATGTGTGTGTGTGTGTGTGTGTGTGTGTGTGTGTGTGTGTGTGTGACTCAGGGCTTTGCAGTGTCCCTTGTGCTGGCCTTGAACCACCATACCCTGCTGGAATGGAAAAGATCTTGAAATTTTCCCCTGGAATAACAACATTTATCACTTGATAAACCTTTTTCTTTATCAAAGGAGCTAAACTTCAAGCAAAAATTTTTAACTTTTTATATGCTCCACACTTGATAGCATAAATCCTTTCTCTCGTGTTCATTTACAAATGCCTACATCCCAGCTATTATAATTATCATAACCCTACCACCACCAACACCTATTCCCTCTCTTCTGAGTTTTTCTCTATTCAACATTGTGAGCATTTTGCTTTCTGTATCAACTTTGCTGTTCATAGCTACGCTTTTTTGTTGTTGTCATTGATGATATATCTTTGTTTCTAAAGAAATAACCTTTCTAATTATTAACCTTTATGTGTTTTTGTGCCACTTTGAATACCTTAAAAATGCCTGTTAGATATTCTGCTCAACCTTATGGATCTATTTCAGGGTTAAACATTGACCCACTTCCAGAATCTTTTGACCATTACAGACATACAGCAACAGCTGCTGTCAGGTTCGGGTCCCTCACCCACTCCACAGAAGCCTGGCAAATGGTTCAGTAAGAGACAGTTCATACAGCAAGCAGTGGAGTGACCATCCTCATCAAATTCAATAGCAAGTAGGTTTTCTGGTTACTGTGGAGCCTGTTAAGAAAAACCATCACCTGGTTACCTCTGAAAGAGAATAGATAGGGAATAAAACTTTCATCAACCTTGCTATTTCTGCATCATGTGACATATCTGTGCATAACATGCAATGTTTAGTCATTCAGTATCTTTTTGTCAGTGAGCTTTGAACCATGAAATTCAGACCTAGAACTTCTTATATTTATAGTGTTCCTATAGGCATGAAAATAAAGCGCCTCATTTTCACTATTACAAGGTGATGATAAATTACCTCAAGTAAATCATTGTGGTATAAACCTTAGAGCATGAAAATGTTTTAATTATGAAAATGAGGGTTTTATTCACAAATTATGTGGAGTGACAATGTAGTTTTTCCTAGTCTAAAATGCAAATTTAGCTGAATATCAAGCTTTTATGTTAGTAGGATGCTTTTATATAAGTGGGAAGTCAAGCATATGGCTTAGATGAACTATTTTCTTTCCTTTTTTTTGGGGGGGGGTACTTTTTGAGACAGAGTCTCTTATAGCCCAAGCTGACCTTAAATCTGCTGTATAGCAGGAGATGGTCTTGAATTCAGGATCCCTCTGCCTTTACCTCCCAAGTCCTGCAAGTGCTGGGCTTGCCAGCATGTGCTACCACCCTTGATGAATCCCAAGCAATGTACGTGGTATTAAATCCCAGGCATAAACTCTACATAAGCTGTACTCTTGGGCAGTAATTTAACCTAACTGAATGCTAAGCTCTTCATATGTGAAGTGAATATAATAGTATTCCCTTCCTCACTGGGAGGTTAGGAACATTAATACTCATGAAAGTTCTAGAACCTGAGCTTGTATTTAATTTTAAAAAGACAGACTACCCACACTTCAAACAAGCACTGTTCTCCCTGACCCCTTCACCTTTTGTGATACTCATTTTACATGATGGTTTAGAGTTAAACTCAAATTTCTTGTTTTTTTTTTAACCTGACTTCTAAGATGTACAAATGTACTTCTGTGCACAAAACTATGCACAAGCATAGTATAATACATATCCTGTGCAGAGAAACCATAGGATCAGGAGATGACTTCAGCTCCTGAAATACTGTGGTTATAAGTTACCTGCGTTCATTGGATTTCTTAAAGTTGAGAATGTTCAGAATTAAAATGCCATGATTTCTAAAGTAGAAACAAACCTCAGAAGCTCTGGCTCCATCCCTCTGCAGCACAGACATTCTTTCCAGAGAACATTCAGCAACTCGCATTGTGTAAGCTCGGTGGCAGGAAAACTGGCTTTGCCTTTAAGTGGTGCCTCTTTCGCTGACCACAAAAATCTCCTTTGTGGTGACACCTAGGCACAGGCTCTTTGTTTTAATTCCAAAAGAAACACCAAAAGTCTATCCACCATGGCCTCACATCTAGCATGGTTTAGTTAATAAATAAGACAGATGCAATATCAAAATAAGGAAGATGCTGAGTAGATAACCAGTCTAGCAACTAGGACCCAGTCAAAAATAGTACAACTACCCCAGAAGCCTTCTTTCTACCTCATTCTTCATAACTTTTCCTGAACCACCCACTACTGGTGATCCTTCCCTTTCATTTCATTAGGTTGAGGATGTAAATGTAAGTATATATTGGATCATTTAGCTTCTCAAAAATTGGAGGTCCTAGCCAGGCGGTGGTGGCGAACTTCTTTAATGCCAGCACTCAGGAGGCAGAGCCAGGCAGATTTCTGTGAATCCAAGACCAGCCTGGTCTACAGAGTGAGATCCAGGACAGACACCAAAGCTACACAGAGAAACCCTGTCTCGAAAAACATAAAGAAAGAGAGAGAGGGAGAGAGAGAGAGGGAGAGAGAGAGAGAGAGAGAGAGAGAGAGAGAGAGAGAGAGAGAGAGAAAGAAAGAAAGAAAGAAAGAAAGAAAGAAAGAAAGAAAGAAAGAAAGAAAGAAAGAAAGAAAGAAAGAAAGAAAAATTGGAGGTCCAGCAAGATAGCTCAGCAGTTAAATGGTCCTTATAGTGTGAGCCTGAAGAGCTGAGCTCCATGTCAGAACTCACATAAGAGTGAAAGGAGGTAAGTAACTCCAGCAGTTGTTCCTTGGCCAATATGTGCATCACACAGACACAGACACACACACACACACAGACACACACAGACACACACACACACACTGAATAGATAGATGATAGATAAATAGATAGATAGATAGATAGATAGATAAATAGATAGATAGATAGATAGATGATAGATAAATAGATAGATGAGAGATCATTAAATATGTCTTGTTTCTTTTAACTTTAGAAGTTATTATCAGATAAACTCTTAGATTTCTTTTTGCAGGAAGAGTGCTGTACCAGATGTTCCTTGTGCTGCCTGACCTTGAATTTTCAAGTTTGTTTTGTTGCTGTCCTGTGGCCACCATGGTTCATCCATGCTCAAGTCCATGAAGTCAACAGTGACAGAACACCATAGAAGAGCAACTGGGAGCACCTGTGATCCCCATACCTTTCCAAAACATACATCAGTATTTTCAGATGTAAATCTTACCAGCTCATCATAAACTGTGGATCACTTAAGACCCTGGGCATTCTTATTAGAAATGCCACAGCAGAAATGCTCTTAGTAATCTCATGTTGTGACCTAAACATAGCATCCTTTGTGTTTTAACCACTCTATTTATCAGAGTAAGCCTTTGACCTCAAATATGGGCTGTTATTTAGCTTTAATATGAAAGGGAGTGTGACATTAAAATTGAGGCTTTGGCTACTATACCGCACAGGCGGTAAAAAGTGGCATGCTACATTTAAAACAAAGCTGGTATGTCATTGCATATTTCAGTTTCTAATAATGTAACATTGTTCCATTTGCTAAGTTCAGTAATTTTTAAGATAAATGAACTAAGCATATCTGGGCATAATTTGATATGTATTACGATCTGGTGAGAAAACAAAACAAAATTTTGCAATTGTCTTAATACTTTAAAACATGTTCACTTATTAATAAACTAAGAAGTATGTTGCTGTCATCCAAAGTCCAAACAGAAAAGGATCAGGTCAAAAGAGTTAAGATCAGGGCTTCAGGAAACCTGTGTGTCTTCCGGCACCAGTCTCTGCCTCTTCTCTACTGTGTGAACTTTATCAGGCTAATCATCGGCTTTTGTAGCTCTTGGTTTCTTCACCCACTGGTATTCAAATGGCACCTGCTTGTTCAATGCTTGGAGGAGGCTCAAAGGACAGAATAAATCTAGAATACTTAGGATGGAGCTTGATGCCTGAAAACCACTCAGAAACTTCAAAATATACAAACTGTCGATTTTGAATTTTAGTCCTCCCTCCTAAGAGGTCTCCAAAGTGTCCATATGACATATTAGTCTACACCTTTCAGAATTCTGGGGTTTTTTTTGTTTTTTTTTTTTTTGTTTTTTTTGTTGTTGTTGTTCGACTGAGGCCTACACTGTCTATGACCTGGTTCTGGGTCTTCTGTTGGATGTAGGAGACGATACTCACCAGAGGACAGGATGATGAGAATATGTTTCCAGGCAGGAAGTTGTCATGCTTTCTCTAGTCCAAATGTACCATGTTCTCACTAGGATGATCTCTCCTTTCACTAATAATGCAGAGAAAGTTCTTGTGCAAAAAAAATGTGAAAGTGCCAAAAATAAAATTGGGTGAACTACCAGCTTTCTTTATATCCATCCCACAAACCTGTTTCATACTTAAAAGCAACAGTTGGGCTAAGATTTAATAGCAATAGTATCTTTTTAATTTGGATGTTGGATCAAAATTAGATCTGAAAGCAATGGAAAAATCAGTAAATCAGTTTTGGCTAATCATATCTTGGTTCAATATTTGAAATTGTTTATTGCATTCTCTTATCCATAATCACACCTTGCATTTTGCATGAGAGCACTGTGTTGTTTGCTTTGTATTCCAAGGCTACTTAACAATAGTGACGAAGTACTTGTGCACAACTCTAAAGGCTACTGTGTTGTGTGGTTTAGGCCCAAAGGGATTAGTGTTGCCCAGAGGTGATTAAGGAAATATGTAACTATAGCCAGAATCCTATCCAAATAACAATTTTATGAAGGGCTCCCTTAAGACAATGGTTTCATCTCTTCCTTTTGCTTTAGATTTTTTATTAATAAAGTTAAATTTTATTAATTAATTTGATATAATAAATTTATATTTATATAATATATATAGCACTTTAAATTATATAATTTTATTATGATAAATTTTATTAACTAAAAGAAATTAATTTTATAAATTTAAATAATTAATATTATATTAAGTTTATATTGAAAATTAGAAGTATGACATTATCTATATAAATTAACAGATTATTTAAAACATTTTTTGATCAATGGATATCAGATTGAAGAATTTATTATCTAAGTGTTGCATCTACAGAACAGAAAATAGTTGATCTCTTAACATATTTATGAAGTAATCATAATTGTTAGTGAATGAATTACCTCGTCCTTATTTCATTGTCAATGAATTAAAATAACAGATGAAAATTCTTAAAGCTATCCCCAATTTGAGGACTCGAAATTTAACAACAGCTCAGAGCCTCCTGCCTTTCCATGCTTCCCATATTCTATCTGACTTGTAGGGAATCAGAGTGATGAATCATGTTCATTACACACTAGTTTTAAAAAAGTAAAATGCAACTTACCCTACATTCGTATGGGAGTGCTTAAATAACATGTGTCCTAAAGTTTACTTGCTTTTAATTTAAGCAAAGAACATATGCCATTCTGGGGATTTGCTTCTTTCACTTAACATTTTTGTACGATTTATTCAATACATTCTGTCTAGCTGTGGTTTCACAGCCCATTTTATAATCTTGCTATTATTATAGATTCCAATGCTGACAGACATTCACACACATTATAGTTTTTCAACTTATGTGGATGGTTCCATAATGAATGATTACATAAAGCTCTCATTGAACATGCAGTCAAGAAAGTCTGTGTGTGTGTGTGTGTGTGTGTGTGTGTGTGTGTGTGTGTGTGTGTGTAATATAGGAATGCTGGTTTACGGAACATGTTAGGAGTAACCTTTAAAAGCCATTTCTCCCAAGGAATTTTATCAAGTTTGTCCTACACTTACTACCTATAGAGTATCTATTGATCTACACACTCTACAGCACATGGCATTATATATTATATTATAGTGTTGTGAGATTCTGATCAAAAGAGTCAGGACACAGGGTTTCTCCAGGGAAAAAGCATTAATGTGCATTCACAGACTTGAGCAACCTCTTGTTCATAAAAGAACCCAAATGACAAAAACAGTTTAACAAAGGGGGAGTGATTGTGGTCTTTATACAGTAGTAAAACACTAAGACAGGGGATCTCTGACTCTCCTGACAACTTGAGATAAGTTTTCTCAAACCTGACCCTGGGGGTTTTGCTAGTCTATGCTCTTAAAGTGTTGTTATCCAAGAGGTGTAATATGTAGTTTAAACTATACATAGAGTATATATAAAGTGGTATAGTTTAAACTCTACATGTACATATATGTGTATTGTATTATACATAATTTAAAGTAAATATAAAACGATAACTCCTTATTTATTTACCGGTGTTGTTTATCCCTCGTCTACCCTCTCATTCTGTATTGCTCTCCGTCCTCCTTCCGATTAACTCCCCATTTTCCCATTTCTCCCTCATAGCACCTGTGCCATTCCATTCTTCACTCTAAATCTCCTGCTTCCACCCCCAGTCCCTTCTTATTTCCCTTGTTTCTGTGGGCAATAGGGTTATACACATCTATACACTTGGAACTAAGAACCACAAAGATAGATAACATGCAACATTTGTTTCTCTGGGTCTGGTTACTTAATTCAATATAAAATGCTCTAGTTCCATTTATTTATCTGCACACTCGTGATTTCACTTTTCTTTACAATAGAGTAGGATTCCATTGTGTATATGTGCACAGTTTATTGCCCATTCATCAGTGAAAAGCACATTTAGGTTGTTTCCATTTCTTAGTTACTGAGTAGCAATGAACATGGCTGAGCAAGTATCTGCAGAGTGGGATTCCAATCCTTGGGAATATGCCAGGAGTGGCACAGCTATGTTTTATGGTAGATATATGTTTAGCTTTTTGAAGAATTTCCATGCTGAGTTCAAAAAGTGGCTATAATCAGTTTGCAATCTAACCAACAATAGACAAGACTTTCCCTTTCTCTGCAACCTCGCCAGCATTTGTGTTATCTTGATATACTTATTCTAATGGGATGCGATGAGATGTATTCCTCTAATTGCTAAAGGAGTTGGAACTTTCTGAGGTATTTCCTAGCCATTTTTATCCCAACCCTTAACTGGGTTGTTTGTTTTTCTGGTTCTGTTTTTCTTTTTCTTTTGAGATGTTTTATATGTTTTGGATACTAATATTTTCTCAGATGTTGTCTTAATTACATTTCTATTGCTGGGACGAAACACCATGACCAAGGCAACTTTTAAAGAAAGCATTTAATTTGGGCTCGGGGTTCCAGAGGATCAGAGTCCATGTCCGTCATGGAGGGTAACATGGCAGCAGGCAGGAAGGCATGGCACGAGAGCAGTGGCTAAGACACAACCGCGGGCAGAGAGAAAGATAACTAGGAAATGGTATTGGCTTTTGAGACCTAAAAGCCATCTACAGTGAACACCTCTACCAACAAAGCCATACCTCCTAATCCTTCACAAACAGTTCCACCAACTAGAGATGAAGCATTGAAATATATCAGCCTAGGGGGCCATTCTCATTTAGATCACCAGATTCCACTCTCTGGCCCTCATAGGCTCCTGGCCATATCATAATGTAAAATACATTATTCCAACTCCTAAAGTTCCCATAGTCCTTCACAGTCTGAACAGTGCTTAAAAGTCCAAGTCCTTCTGAGACTCAAGGCAATCTCTAAATCGCAATCTCATGCAAAATCAAAAATCAAAATTATATATTATAACACGAAATATCAGAGCTTATACAATACTATTTCAAAAGGGAAGAATTTGGCAACGTGCTGAAATGCTGGACCAAAGTAAGACCAAAACCCAGCGATAGAACTCTAACCTGTAGTTGTATGTCCAATGTTAAATGGCTTAGATAGCTACTCTCTTCCGGCTTTTGCTGACTGCCACATTCTTCTCTGCTGTTCTAGGCACTTCCCCCTCACTCCATTGACATTCTTTAACTGTGCAGAGCTTTACAGTTTCTGAGGTCCCGTTTGTTAATTGTTAGCCTTAATTCCTCTGGGGACACATATTCAGAAAGTCCTTTCCAACACATATGTCTTGTAGGGCACTGCCTATGCTTTCCTCTAGTAGTTTCAGTGTTTCGGTTTCACATTGAGGTCTTTGGATCCATGTGGAAGTGATTTTCTCAGGGTGATGGGTACAGGTCTAATTTCATTCTTCTACATGTGAATATTTTTTCCCAGAACTATTTGTTGAAAATATTGCCTTTTTTCCAATGTATATTTTTTGGCACCCGTCTTAGAGTTCTATTGTTGTGAAAAGACATCATGACCATGGCAACTCTTATAAAAGAAAGCATTTAATTGGGATTGCTTATAGTTTCAGTGGTTTAGTCTATTGACATCATAGCGGGAAGAATGGAGGCATGCAGGCAGACATGGAAGAACTGAGAGTTCTACATCTGGATCTGTAGGCAGTAAGAAGAGAGAGCCTCAAAAGCCCACCCCCAGTGACATACTTCCTCCTAATCTTACCTACATACATTCACACCACCTAATCCCTTCAAATAGTGCCACTTTCTAAGCATTTAAATACATGAACCTATGGGGACCATTCTTATTCAAACCACAACAGCATCTTTATCAAATATCATATGGCAATAGTTAGCTACATTCATGTTGGAGGGTCTTATACTTTGTTCCATTAGTCTACATGTCTGTTTTTGTACCAATATGCTATTTTTATTACTGTAGTTCTGTAATGTATCTTTCTTTTAATATGTATATGTGTTTTTGCTTGAATGTATATCTCTGTGCACCACGTACATGCAGTGACCTAGAGGTCAGCAGAGGACATCAGATCCCTAGAACTGGAGTTACATACAGTTGTTAGCTGCCATGTAGGTTTTGGGAATTGAACCAAGGACCTCTGGAAGAGCACCCAGTGCTCTTAACCCCTGAGCCATCTCTGCAGACCTTCTGTAATAGGTCTTGAAGACCTATAATGGTTATTCTCCAGCATTGTTCTTTTTTATTCTGGATTGCTTTGACTACCCTTTTTTTTATGGTATCATATGAATTTTTGGATTTTTTTTCTATTTCCTTTAAGAATGAGGTGAGGCTGGGTGGTAGTGGTGCATACCTTTAATCCCAGCACTCAGGAGGCAAAGACAGGTGGATCTCTGAGTTTAAGGCCAGTCTAGTCTACAGAGCAAGTTTCGGGACTGCCAGAGCTATAGAGAGAAACTCTATCTCAAAAAACAAACAAAAAAGAATGAGATGGATATTTTCATTGGCATCGTACTGAGTGTATAAATGGCTTTGGTAGAATGGTCATTTCACAATATTGATTTTACCAACCCATGAACGTTGGGTGTCTTTCTATTTGTTAGTTTTTTTTTTTTTTTTCAGAAATCTCAAGAATTCAATGCAGAAGTCCTCTACCTCCTTGGCTAGCTTGTTCCTAGATATTTTTTTAGTCTATTGTGAATAGGAATGTGAACGCAATCTCTTTCTCAGCATGCTTGTTGGTGAAGCAAAAAATTGCTAAATTTGTAAGTCCATTTTCTTTCCTGCCACTTTGCTGGTGCATATCATTTGCAAATAGGGATAATTTGACTTCTTTTCCTATTTATATCCCATTAATTTCCTCTCTTGTCTTATTGTTCTAGTGAATGCTACATTGAAAAGGAGTGGGTACATAGCCTGGAGTTTTCTCTGACGTCAGTAGGATTACTTCAAGGTTTTTCCATGTAGTATGCTTTTGACTGTGGGTTTATCATATACCTGTTGAGAAATGATCTCTCCAGTGCTACTGTCTCTAGAAACTGTATCATGAATGCATGTTGAAATTTGTCAAGATTTTTTTCTGCATCTATCGAGATGAACATGTTATTTTTGTCTTTAAGTCCACTTATATGATTTATTACATGTATTGACTTATGTATGTTGAACCATCTCTAGAAGAAATCCAACTATATCATAGTGGATGAAGCTTATGTGTCTGTAAATGGCTAGTAAGAATTTGTTGAGTATTTTTGCATCTATGTTCATCAGGGATATCATTGACCTGTTTTTGTGTTTTTTTCTGGGGTGTGGCTATGTGTGTTTCTTGGGGAGGACTATTGCTTGTTTTGTTTTGTTTTGTTTGTTTTAAAGATAGATGAGAGAAAGAACATAAAGTTGGGTAGGTAAGAAGGTGGGGAAGATCTGAGAGGATTAGGGAGAGAAAAAATATCATTAAATATATTGTATGACTTTTTTCAATAAACAAGAAATAGCTTAGAAATCCCATTAATAAGTTAAATGTAAAATGGGAGGAGGTTCAAATTTTATTTGGAAAAGTTTCTATCTAAGTGATATATCAAAATGTTAGCTTTAAACTGATTATTTAAATAACTTTCCTATAGATGTGCTGTAGACCAACCCATTGAAATAAATAAAATGTCACATGGATATGTGCTCATTTGTCATACATTTGTGAACATTCTATCATCCCAAATGCAATGACAATGAAGTGATTTATCTTGATTAAGCAAATAAACTTCTACATTGAATGTTTATAAAAAAAATAAATAAGTAACAAAACAGCAGTGATTGACTCTCCTCTCTCTGTCAATTACACAGGCTAAGCCTGGGTGTTCTGCCACATAAAGCACTGGTTGTTGTCTGCTCCTGTGGCTAACACCTAGCTGGGAGCTCATGTGGACCTAGGACTTCTAAGATGGCTTCATCAAAGACTGGTGCCATGTCTGGTGAGACTTCTCTCTACCGAGAGATACTGTTGCGGAATATTCCTTTACACTGTGTGAAGCTGTGTCACTGTGATTGGTTTAATAAAGAGCCGAATGGCCAATAATTAGGCAGGAAGAGATTAGGGAGGATTTCTGGGAACAGAAAGGATTCAGAAAAGAAGAAAGGGAGTCACCAGCTGGACACAGAGGAAGCAGGACATGTAGAAGGAGAGGTAAAAGCCTTGAGCCATGTGGTGGCATGTAGATTAAAATAAATGAGTTAAATTAAGTTATAAGAGCTAGTGGGCGAGCCTAAGCTGAGAACAAGAATTCATAATTAATAAGTCTCTACATCATGATTTGGGGCTGGCAGTATAGAGAAAGACTGGCTACAGATGCCATCTCTCCATGGGTTTGGGGGCGGGGGGGGGGGGGCTCTAAGAGAAGAAGTAGAAGTTTCCAAGCCTCTTCTATCACCTTCTCATACCAAAGCACATAACAGGACCACCCTAGATTCAAGGGGTTGGAAAGTAAATTGACAGTGAGAGTACATTTCTTGGTGGTTATATTTACACGAATCTACCAAAATATAATCCCACTCACAAAAAAGGATAGATACTGAAAGTTTTAAAAAGCACACAAGAATAAAAATGCAGAAAGCATGATGGACTGTACTTAGATGAGGTAAACAAGCCTCAGTGCAGCATGTAGATTAATAGAAATGAGTTAATTTAAGTTATAAGAGCTAGCTATAAACAAGCCTAAGCTATTGGCTGAGATTTCATAATTAATAAGTCTATATGTCATGATTTGTAAGCTGCTGGTTGAGACAGAGAACAACTCACTACATACAAATCCAATGGATGGCAAGAAATATTAAAAATCTGAGCAGAAATTTTAAAGATAGAAATAACAAAAACAACACAAAGAATCAACAAATCTGAGAGCCAGTTCTTTGAGAAGATAAATGAGATTAACAGTCCTTCAATCAGACTAACCAAAATAATAAAGAAGACCCACACTAGCAGAGTCAGAAATGAACAGGAAAGCATCAGAAGAGACACCAAAAAAATCAGAGCATTATGAAGGAATAATTTTAAAACTTTTACTCTATTAAGATGGAAAAACTAAAAGAAATGAATGTGCTTCTAGATTCATCTAAACCACCATGTTAAATTAAGAGATCATTAACCTAAATAGACCTATAACAAATGAGGAAACTGAAACAATAACAAGTCTTCCAGATAAAAAAAAAATATCCAGGCCAGATGGATTCACAGCAGAATTCTACCAGACTTTCAAAGATCTACAGCCAATATTTCTCTAGTTATATAAAAAAAAAAAAAAAAAAAAAAAAAAAAAAAAAAAACAGAAACAGAAGGAACAATCTCAAACTCTTTGTATGATACCAAAACCAGGCTACTCTAATACCAACAACACCACACACACACACACACACACACACACACACACACACACACAAAAGAAACTAAAGATCCATATTCCTGGTGAACGTAGGTTCAAAATTCCTCAATAAAATACTTGAAACCAAATATAGACATACATCAAGAAGATTATCCACCATGAGAATGTTGGATTTATTCCACAATATGGAATTATGCAAGGATGGTTCAACATATGCAAATCAAATGTAATAAATCACCTAGGTGGGCTCAAATACAAAAATCAATTGGTCATCTCAACAGTTGTAGAGAAAGCCTTTAACAACATTCAACATGCTATTTTGATTAAAATGCTGCATAGGACTAGAGGGAACATATCTCAACATAATAAAAGGTATATATGACAACCCGAGCCAGCGTCATCCTAAATGAAGGAAAACTTGAAGCAATACCAGCGAAATCAGTATTGAGACAGACCTGTCCACTATCTCTATCTCTTTTCAATATCTCACTCAGGGCACTAGCTAGAGCAGTAAGACAAGAGAAGGAAATGAAAGGGATACAAGTAGGAAAAGAAGTAGTCAAACTACTCTTTTTGTACATGATATAATAGTATCCATAAAAGATCCAAAAATCAGAAAAAAATACTAGAAATGATCAATAATTTTCCAAAAATGGCAATATACAGAGTCAACTTACAAAAATCAGTAGGCTTTCTATACACCACCACCAAGTGAGGTCAGAAATATATAACGAACACACTCTTATTCACAATAGTCTCAAAGAAAATGAGATATCTATGCATAAATCTTTATTAAGTAGGTAAGAAATGTCTAAAATACTAGTGGCTGTGAAGCCCCCACGGGACTGGACTAGGCCCTCTGGATACGGAAGACGGTTGTTTTGGCTCGAACTGTTTGGGGAACACCCAAGCAGGGGGATCGGGATCCATCCCTGGTGCATAGGCAGGCTTTTGGGAAACTGGTACCTGTGGTGTGGCGCCATGCCTTGGTACAGTGGGAAGGTGCTTGGACCTGCCTAGGCTCAGTGTGCCGGGCTCTGCTGACTCCTCATGGGAGACCTTGATTTGGGGAATGTGGGGATGTGGGGTGGCTTGGGAGAGAGGGCTGGAAGATGGGAGAAAGGAGGAGGTGGGATCTGTGGGTGGTATGTAGAGTGAGTAGAAAATTCCTTAATAAAGAAAATGGGGGAAAAAAGAAATGTCTAAAATATAAACTTTAAATGTTGAAAATGGAAAAACATGCCATGCTCATGGGTAGGTAGAATTAATGTTGTAAAGATAACCATTCTACCAAAAGCCATTTATGGATTCAATAAATCCCAATCAAAATCCCCATCCCATTATTCACAGAAATAGAAAAAAACTATTTTAAAATTCATAGGGAACCACAAATTTCAGAGATAGCCAAAACAATTCTGAGCAGAAATACCAATGCTGAAGAAATTACCATTTTAGACTTCACATATTCTAGACCTCAAGTATATTGTAGAGCTATAGTAACAAAAACAATATGGCACTGGCACAAAAATAGATATGCAGACCAATGGAACAAAATAGAAAATCTGAACATCCACATGTAGAAGAGTGAACTTAGATTCTTATCTGTCATCTTGAACAAAAACTAACTCCAAAGGGATGAAAGATCTAAATATGTGAAAACTGAAACTATTAGAAGAAAATATAGACAGTACCTTACATAAAATGTGTGTAAAGAACATTCTGAACAGGACTCCATTTATCCAAAAATTAAGGCCAGAAATTGACAAGTTGAACCTCATAAAACTGAGTAGATTCTGTACAGCTAAAGAAACAAACAATGGAGTAAGGAGGAAGTTCTCAGACTAGGGAAGAATCTTTGACAGCTATGTATTTGACAAAAGATTAACATCCAGAATGTATAAAGAACTCAAAAAAGTCAAAACAAACAAAAAATGGCACATTCAAAAAATGGGCTGTGAAACTGAAGAAAGACTTCTCAAAAGAAGAAGTAAAAATGGCTAAGAATTACATCTGAGTCTTCAGTTCTATTCCATTGATCATCATGTCCTTTTTTATGCCAACATCATGTTTTTTTTTTATTTCTATAGTTCCATAATAATCTTGAAATCTGGGGCAGTGATACTTCCAGAAATGTTTTTATTATCCAGAATTTCTAAGCTATCAGGTATTTTTATGTAAAATTGAAAATTGTTTTCTCAATTTCTGTGAAGACTTTTGATGGGGGTTGCATTGAATGTGTAGATTGCTTTTGGTAGGCTGGCCATTTTTCACAATATTGATCCTACCAATCCATAAGCATGCAAGGCCTTTCCATATTTAAATCTTCAATTGCTTTTTTCAGTGTCTTAAAGATTTTATAATACAAGTCTTTCACATGTATCAATAAATTCACTTGTATCCCAAGACATTTTTTGAGGCTTTTTTTTTTTTTTTTTTTTTTTTTGGTTTTTGAGACAGGGTTTCTCTGTGTAGCTTTGTGCCTTTCCTGGAACTCGCTTGGTAGCCCAGGATGGCCTCGAACTCACAGAGATCCACCTGGCTCTGCCTCCCGAGTGCTGGGATTAAAGGTGTGCGCCACCACCACCCGCTGAGGCTATTTTAAAAAGGTATTGTTTCCCTGATTTCTTTTCTCACTCCATTTGTCATTTGTATATAGGAAGGCTACTAATTTTTTATAAGTTAATTTTATATCCTGCTACTTTGCTAAAAGTATCAGCTGTAGAAGTTTTCTAGTGGTATTTTTAGTGTCATTTATGTATACAACCATACCATCTGCAAACAAAGATATTTTGACTTCTTTTCCTATTTTGTATCCCTTGATCCCCTTTAGTTTATTGCTCTAAGATTTTCAAGTACTATATTGACTAGGTATAAGAAAGAGTGGACATCTTTTCTTGTTCTGATATTAGTGGAAATGTTTTGAGTTTTCTCTTCACTTAAAATGATGTTGACTGTGGGCTTACTGTAAATTGCTTTTATTATCTTGAGGTATGTTCCCTGTATCTGTAGTTTCTCCAGGACTTTTATCATGCCATGATGTTAGATTTTGTCAAGGGCTTTTTCTTCATCTAATGAGATGATAAGGTGATTTTTGTATTTCAGTCTGTTTATCGTGGATTACGTTTATTAATTTATATATGTTGAACCATCCGGATATTTCTGGGATGAAGCCTACTTGATCATGGCAGATAATCTTTTTGATGTGTTCTTGGATTCAGTTCAAATATTTTACTGAGAATTTTTGCATCTATGTTCATGAGAAAAAATGGTCCTGTAATTTCCTTCTTTGTTGGGTCTTTGTGTTTGGTTTGTGTATCAGAGTAACTGTGGCATCTTGAAAAAAAAAATAGGCTATTGTAGCAAGAATCTTAAAAGTTCTTATTAATAAAATCAAACCTGAGGCCAGTTATTGGGGCGAAATGCTGGAAGGTCAGAGAGACAGAACAAGCTACAGCTACCTCACCTCGCTGGATCCTCAGTCCTCATCCAGAATGGTTCTCAGTTGAACTGCTGCTAGAAGCCTGAAAGCTTACCAGCCAAATGCTTCCCAGGCAAATGCTTCTAGTTCCTGGTCTTCACGCCTTATATACCTTTCTGCTTTCTATCACCATTCCCTGGATAAAAGGCTCGCTTTCTGGGATTAAAAGGCGTGTGTCACCATGCCTGGCCATTTCCAATGTGACCTTGAACTCACAGAGATCCAGAGGGATTTCTACCTCTGGAATGCTAGGATTAAGTGTGAGTGCCACCATTTTCTAGCCTTTGTTTTTCTAGTGCTGTTCTGTCTCTGACCCCAGATAAGTTTATTAGGGGTGCACAATATTTTTTGGGAACACAATACCACACAGGTAATATTCCTTTTGGTTTCTACTTTTGTGAGTATAATTTAAGAAGTATTGCGGCGGCAGTTGATGGTGCACGCCTTTAATCCAGCCTCCTCTGAAGCAGAGCCAGGTGGATCTCTCTGAGTTCGAGGCCAGCTTGTGTCTACAGAATTGAGCTCCAGGACATGGAAACCAAAACTATATGGAGAAACCCTGTAAGAAGAAGAAAGAAGAAGAAGAAGAAGAAGAAGAAGAAGAAGAAGAAGAAGAAGAAGAAGAAGAAGAAGAAGAAGAAGAAGAAGAAGAAGAAGAAGAAGAAGAAGAAGAAGAAGAAGAAGAAAAGAAAGAAGAAGAGAAGAAGAGGTATTGGTGTTTGTTAGTTTCTTTGAGGGTCTGGTAGAATTCTGTGCTTATCCATCTGACTCTTGGGCTTTTCTTACTGCAAGATTTTTGTTTTGCTGCTTCTATTTCACTGGAGTTGGTGGGGTTTTTTAATTCATCTATTTCATCTGATTTTAACTTCAGTAGGTTCATATTATGCCAATGGTCATATGTACCCATGATCAAATCATAGCGATTCATTATCTTTAGTTTCCAGTATTTGGTTCGAATATCAGATTTTTAAAGTAGGGTCTTTTATGGTTGTCTGAATTTTCCTTCTTGTCGTCTTTTGTGTCGTTCTCTCGATGGTTTCATTCCTCCAGTTTGTTGATCTGAATGTTAGATCTGTCTCTCCCTCTTTTTGTCTCTTAGTTATAATCTATGCGCTAACATTTGGTGAATATTGTCTGATTTTCTCTACAATTAGTTACGTGATTTTTTATATTTTTTTTTTGGTTTTTTGGCCCCAGGTTTTAAAGGTGTCCGGTGTATTCTTTCATTAACTTTTCTTTGTGTATTTTTTTGTGTTGTCTTATGTTCATTGGACTTCTAGCTCTTTGGAGTCTCTACTTGTCGTATTTTCCGCACTTGTCCTCTTCTGGGACCAGTGCTATTTAGGGTCTTCTTTTGTGTTTCCAGAGCTTTCAAATATGTCCTCAAGTTACGTGGATATAAGATCTCTGCCAAGTATTTTATGTATTTCCATTAGTGGCTTCAGGTGAGGCTTGCCGTCTTAGAAACTTGCTTCATTATGTCTCCTTAGGTTTGGGTATTAAACTTTGTTTTTATTTTTCATTCAGGTCCTGAACAGTTTTATTAATTTCTTTCTCTGGTTGTGTACGTTGGTTCTCGGGACCTGGAGGTTTTCCACTGATGGTCAGATAGAGATGTTGGGGATCTTCTCATTTTTTCGTATATCTCGTTTTAAGCTTTTGTTCTCCGTTTGTCACTAACTGTGGTTGCATCTGTGTGGTTATGGAGTTAGTTTCCAGTGTGGCTGCTTCTGAGAATAAAGTGATATTTCGTCTCAGTGTTTTCAGTGGAGTTGCTCTCAAGGTCCTGTCAGTTATTGTCCTATTTTTGATGATTTATGATGTTATTTAAACTCCAACAGTTCTTGTTTTAGTTTTTGTAGTGACTTGTACATTGGTAAGAGGTAGGGTGTTGAGGCTACCCACTATCACTGAGTTAGTGCCAATATGTGACGTTAGCTATAGCAGTTGTTCCTTCTATAACTTGAGTGCCCGTGTGTTCGATACACTAATGTTTGGAATTGTGAAATCTTCTTTGATTTTTCCTTTAATGTGAGTATGTAGTGTCCTTCCCTATCTTTTGATTGGTTTTGACTTAAAGTCTATTTCATCAGCTATTTAAATAACACTCCCTGCTTGCTTCTTGGGTCTATTTGCTTGGAATACTTTTTCCATCCCTTTATCCTAAGGTGATGTCTAACCTCAATAGTGATGTTTGTTTATTGGATGCAGCAAAAGGATGGATCCTGTTTTTCTATATCCAACTTATCTATGTTCTTTTTACTGGAAAATTTAAAAGCTTAATATTGGTTGAGATTTATTCTATCCAGCAGTGCATATTTCTGGTTGGTTTTTTTCGTTGTTTGTTGTGATTGGTGTGGATTTCTTTTCTCTTGTTATTAAATGTTTCTGGGATTGTTTTATTTTTGTGTTCCTCTTTGGGTGTAGTTAGTTCTTCTTCTACTTTCTAAGGTCACTAAAGTATTTCCTTCATGTGTCTGACTATAGACACTAGAAAGCATTGGTCAAACAGAAATTGTTTAAATGTTATTCCAGGAATGGTTTTTTCTTTCTCTCTCCATCTACTGTGATGTCTGATGGTTTTGCGAGGTATTATTGTTACCTGGCCTGAGCATCTTTGGTCTCGTCAGAGTTTGTAAGAACATCTGTCCAGGCCCTCTTCTTTTTACAGTCTCTTCATTGAATAATATTATTTGGGTATTATCATAGAGCTTTGCTTTTATATGTGATTCTATGTTGACACTGCTCCTCTTTTCTTCCGGTTCTTGAAAACGTCTTTTATATATCTTTTTCTTTTGTTTTGTACAAGTCCTCCGTGTTTGGATTGATATGTGTCACGGACAGGAATTTATTTTCGTAGTCCTTGTCTACTTGATATATGGTCTCTTATCTCGTTGATTATTAACAGCCTCTTCTTTTAGATTGGTTGAAACTGTTTTTTTCTACTGATTGTTGCTAAAAATGGTTCTGTGCCTTTGATTCAGTTTCTTCTCATTCTTTGCATATCTATTATTTGTACTGTTTCTGTTCTTTTCATTGATGTTCCCAAATTTGCGGTGAATGTTTTTGTGCTGTTGCGATTTTTTAGGACATTGTTTCTTCTCTGATGAAACTATTTCATTTTTATCTCTACTTGTGTCTTCACATAAATTCTTGGTGTCTCTCTTCTACATCTCTTAATGGTGTGCTGTGGCTTACCTATCTTCTTGGGCTTTTTGTTTGGCCTTCCTGAGTTTTTTCATTTCAGTTTATTATTTAATATTTGTTCTTTCTTTAGCATGTCTCTTCCTTGTTATAGTTGCGTGAGCTTTCATATTTTGACTATTGTTCACTATTTTCGTTCATGTACTGTTGTGTTTTCGTTGGTTCTTGGGGCATTCTCTTCGATATCTTCTTTAATGTCTTTGAATATATCATAATTGCTATTTTGAAGTCCTCATTTGTGCTTACTTGAATTGCTTTGTCTTGGGGTTACTTGCAGGAGGTTCGTGGTTTTCTGGAGGAGGTTACAGGCTGTGTCTTTGGTTGTCAGATTTATAGTTCTCTTGGGTATCTAGGCATTTGCTGTTGGGAGTTTATATTATTCGTTTGTATAGTGTTTCTAGTGTAGATATTATCTCTGTTTCCCTTTTTGGTCCTATTTCCTTTTGCTACTTTCCTGGTGTCTCTAGTCTCTGTGTGGTGGCTGTGAAGCTTCTCTGAGTCCAGCCAAGCTTTCTGTTGGCTTGTGGTGTGCTCCCTGAGTAACGGATAGAGTTCAGCGGTCAGTGGTAGTTGTCACTACGTAAGGATGGAGAGGCATTGCTTGACAGTTTAGCTTTGGAAGGGGCAGACAGAAGAACTGTGTTTGTGACTCTGGCAAGCACCAATAGACAGAGACTAGCGGGATGAGGGTGAGCTATTAACATATAAACTGTTATAGTACAAATTAGATGACTTAGCATCTGGGGGAGATAAGATTTCTACTCACTGCTGTGCATATGGTTGGTGGTATTTCAGTATCACGTGTGCTTCCCGATGTTGAACATCAGGCGTTGAAACCATTTGGAGTAGCAATTAAGGGACATCCGCGCTCATGGGCCAGGTGTGGTTGTGCGCACCTGTAACACAGCACTGCAGGGGACTGAGTGCAGAATTGCTGCAAGTTCTTGGTAGTCCAGGCTGCTTAACTGAATTCTAGGCCAACCTGGGCTATAGTGTGATTCTGCAGTCTCAACTCCAAAACAAAATACAATCAAAAAGGAAATCTGTGACTCTTGGCAGATCTAGAAATTGTGCATTTTGCCTGTTTGTCCTGCTATTGTGTGTTCTGGTTGTGTTAGTCCCATGAACCTTCGGCGGCTCCTGTTGTGCGTGATGGTGAGCTCTCTTATTCTCATATGCAGTGTTAAGTTCTGTAGTAGCTTGCTACCTCTGAATGTCATGCCCTTTCTTGGGATAGAGCCTAGTTCTGTTCTAGCCTTCTGACCCCTCACCTGTAGGTTCCCATATAGAAGACTGTCTAGGAGTCTAGTGTAGATCTTAAGCAGTCCCATAGTTGTACTAAGGCGATCTCGACATCTTTTATGGAACTGTTAACTGCCTTTCTAAATGACAGCACATCCCAGATTTCTTTCTCGCAGACTCGTATAGAGCGATGATTTGAAGTTGTCTGGAGACTAGAGGTCCATTCCCCACAAGAGACGTCGTCGTCCATATGAGTAGTTGCCTGGCCACCGTTTTTCACTTTTGCTTCTCTCTTGTATTTTTTTGCTTTGTTTTCTCCTTTGGTGTTTTTTCTGATCTTTATATTTGTCGTGGTATATTGTATATGGTCTTTGGTTCAGTCAAGCGTGAGTGTCTACCCACACCTTATATTTACTGTGGTGTCTGTTCTTAGGTCTCTCGAGTTTCGCTGGTCACTCGCTCAGCTGCATGTACTCTTTGGTCTCTCTTGCGCTCGCTGCAGAGTTGTCTACTCTGCTGTCTTGTGCTGTATAACCAGACACTCCGGAGTGTTTTAAGGGCTTAGTGCTAGTCGTGGGACAGTCTTTAAGTGGAGTTGTGCCACCTCGTTGCTGGGCCTCGCGGCCTGTGGATCGGTTGTTCCCCCAGTGTGGCGCTGAACTTCACAGAGATCCAGACAGATCTGCGCCAAGTGAGTAGGTCTTATTACGAGCGTGTGGCTGACCATTTGGTTTGGGTACTTTTCTATTATAGTGCGCTCCCTTTTGTCTGTGATTTTCCAGTGCAAGTTTTGAAGTTATTTGGGTAGACCAATATAGTTGTGGGACACAGTAACGAGTCACGTACATACATCGGTTTCTTGGTGAAGTCAATATTAGTCGTTGGGTACATGTTTAAAAACTGCATTTACGAAACAAGCTTGAAACGGTGAGAGAAGGCAAATTCTACAATCAATAGGATGTCTGCCCTGCTGCCGTAGTGTTTCTCTTTGTGTCTGCACTGGTCAAATCGTTGGCTTGTCGCTGATTCTTTTAGGTCAGGTAGGAAACCCAGGGAGGTTGGGGAGGACACCTGGGAAGAATGGTTTTTTCCCAAGCCTCGCCATGTGACTCCATTATTCATCTCTATCGGATTAAGGAATACTCTATCCTGATTTGTGAGAAGCTCTCAGATGTGCAGTGTGGTAAGTGGTTCTAGAGTAGTTTTAAGTGTTTCAGCCTGCTTTAGGGACTGGTGGGTTTGAATCCACCGCTGCCAAGGATTTTCCCTCAATTGTGAATTGTTCTTCCAGTATTTCTCTCACCCACATTGCAATTAAAACACTTTTATGGCCAGGTGTGGTTAGCACAGGCCTCTGATCCCTGTACTTGCAGACAAATGGAGTTCTCTGTGAGTTTGATGCCAGCCTAGTTTACAAGGTGAGTTCCCAGACAGCCGAGGCTACATAATTGAGACCTGCTTCAAAATATATATAGATATTATTTTATTTATTATTGTATACATTTAATATATTTGTTATATATTAGAATTTTAAGCGATGAATTGGTCCTGAACTCATCAGCATCTGATGACACTCAGAGAGGCAACCTTAGGAAGAGCACCTACCTGTGTGGTACCTTGTTTATCACCTACATTCCATATCCCCCTCCCCCAGCACCCAGACCTGAGCACTCTGGGTCCCACGACTTGAGGGTGCTCTCTGCTCTGGCCAGTTTACTCCCAGCTCAGGAAGTTAGCTCTTTCTGAGAGAGCCACCCCCTCACTGCCCTCGCCAGTCATCCTCCCAGTTTCAAAGTTACATTGAGAAACTGTAAAAGGAACCACACAGAAGGGCACCACCATACAGATTTACAGATTACCCCTTCCAGATGTACTCTGCTCAGAGTAAAGATGCTAGAACTAATATTAATGGCTAATGATAGCAAGATTTATGTACTAGATGGAAGTGGATTCCAAATGGTTCCGTCAATTACTGTTGAAATGAACTACCTCATCCACTAATTTATGATTAGCAAGGTGGTGGTTTAAAGGAGAATGGCCCCATAGGTTCATTGGAATCCCATATAGGTTCAGTCAGTGGAACCGTTTGGGAAGGATTAGGAGATGGAATTTGTTGCAGGAGGTGCGTCACTGTTGTCATTGGGCATAGCCTCTCCTCTTCTCTCCGTCCCCTCCCTCTGTGCTTGTGGGTGGAGACAGGAACTCCAGCTACTGCTCTGGTCTATGCTTGCTGCCTTTTTATAGTCCTAGATTCTAATCCTCTGGAACCATGAGCCCCAAAGTAATGCTTTCTTTCATCTAGTTCCTCGTTCATAGTGTCTTATCACAGCAATAGAAACACAACTAAGGAAGGAATATTGTGCCATTCAAGCTTTTTAGCAGTGAGTAAGAGTGTGCGAGGTGGAATCTAGGGAGCTGAGGGTACATTTTTAACTAGGAAAATCCTCGTCAGTGGTGGATTCTTCCCAATACAAGCCTAAATCCAGCACCTTTGACGGCTTGGACACAGTACCACACGAATGTTTCATCTTGTGTTTTCCCTATGAGCAACTTTGAGCTCTTGAGGGCCCGGGTGCCACCACACCCCATTTGACCAGTGCTGGAGAACACGGGTGGCCTCTCATTCCCCTGATGACCCAGGAAGGAGAGGGAGGTGCGCAGATACCTCACGACCTGTGGGTCTGTGATCTGTGAGGCAGAAGCCGCTACATCCCACCCCACCCCACACCCCTGCGGAGTCTGAGGCCCTGCAGTTCCCTGAGAGACCTCACACAGAGGAATTCCCACCAAACTGTCCCCAGGCAAAAAGCCAAAGGCCGCTCACTTTTCAATGCCAGGATTCGAATGCCTTAAGAACAGTTGCTTGTTATGACATCATCTGTATTAGTAAAGTCCTGCCCTTCCCCCCAGCTGTCCTATCCGCGTTCCTGGGGAGGGCAGTGAGGTTTTGCTCCTGATCCAGAAAGGTTTGAATCAGTTAAAGGAGTCTAAATCGCTCAGTCAGGGATTTTATACATATGTGAAAAGGTGAGTTCTAACAGGAGAAGAATTCGGTACAGAAAGTTCTTTCCAGTTCAGCTTCCACAGGTACCCCTGTTATCCCTCACAAGGCCCCTCTACAGGACTGACTGGCTCGGTGGCATCGCATCACTCGGCATCATTCTCAGCACTTGGCAGATGTTATTTCCTGGGGAATTAAGATAATGACTAAGAGAGAAAAAAGGACTCCCTCCTGCGGAAGAGAGGGTGGGGGATTGTGGAGCCAGAGGAGTCAAGACACCACAGGAACCCCACAGAGTCAACTAGCCTGGGCTGTAGGGGCTCCCAAAGACTGAGCTGACACCAGGGAGCCTGCATGGGACTGAGCTAGACCCTCTGCACATATGTTACAGTTGTGTAGCTTGGTCTTTTGTGGGACTCCTAACAGTGGGAGCGGGGACTGTCTCTGACTCTGGTGCCTGCTCTTGGACCTTTTTCTCCTCCGGTTGCCTCATCCACTCTTCAATAGGAGAGGAGGTGCTGCAACTTAATGTATCAGGCTGTTGATATCCGTGGGAGCCTGCCCTTCTAAAGAGAAATGGAGGGGGAGGAGGAGGAGTGCATGGGGTGGGGGGCAAGAGGGGAGGAGGGAAGGGAAACAGCAGTTGAAATGTAAAATAAATAGTAGATAGATAGATAGATAGATAGATAAATGAATGAATGAATGAATGAATGAATGAATGAATGAATGAATAAAAAGGAAAAAAGAGAAAAAAGAAAAGAAAAACGGATTCCCAAGAAAGCTAGAACAACACAGTTATCCATTTCTTTTCCCTGTCCGTTAATCCGAAGCCCTGTGTTTCCACCCATTGTGTGACTCTGGGCTCTCTGCCTGACTGTCATCTCTTTTCTTCTTTTCAAAGGTGATCTCTCTGCAATCAGCGCACTGGTATGCTTGCTTCTAAGGGCAAAAAGTCAACCTTGTCGGACCGACCTGGAGCCTGGGCGCCCCCTGCTGGTGTTATTTGGTTTAATGCTGTATCAACCGCTTCTTAAAAACATCAATCAGGGACTGATTTCTCTCTAGTGTTTCCTTTTCTTTTTCTTTTTTCTTTCTTTTTTGTAAAGTAGACTACAAGTGAAAAATAAGAAAGAAGACCATCAGTTCAGTGATCAATGAAGCCTGGTCTCTTTGGAAGAAACAACGCCGCTTGCCTGGGCTGCCTTTCACCTGGTCCTAGCCAGTCAGGATCCTACAGCTGTCTCAAGTTGAATAGGAACGGCAAATAATTGATTATGCAGTTACAAGTATGTTACCGGACTTTATAACTAAGTTCTGGCCCTAGAGTCCGGACAACAACTAGAATCAACGGCCTGTCTCACATGCCGGAGGACTGTGAAGAGCAGAGAGAGGACATTTAATCAAAGTGGCCACACTGGAAAACAGATGCCGCCCACATCCATCATCAAAGGCAAGCCGGAACTTTGTAAATACGTTGCATATTATGTGCTATGCGTATGAAAGAAGGTTTGGGGTATGCATAGCTGCCCGAACAGCTCAGACCGTGCTCTCACTGTTCTCTCTCCTCTCCTTGCAAGGGATGTTGTAGAAGTCATCGCTGAGGGGAGCAATCTGATCCCCTTTGAAATGCTCAGCCCACTCCGCGGGGTAGCCTCACAGTCAAGGATGGATCTCTCCTTTAGGGGTTGATGTCCTGCGGCGATCTTCTCTGCCAGGTTCTGCGGTGCTTGGGTTAATTCAGGTCCTCGCGGTAAGATGTCTTAGAATCTAGTTAAATCGACGCACTGAGAATTCAGTGTACCCTCTCTTTAGACACAAACGAATTTTAAAACATTTTAAGCAGTTCTCTTGTGTCAGTGGAACCGAGAAATTTTGAGGCCCTTCGCTTTTCACCCCGGAACTTCCCAGGCCGTGGGCAGCCCCGCGAGGTCCTACTTGTCTCCTTCACAAGCATCTTAAAAAGCGCTGTACGAACCCCACCCAGCTCTCGCTGACTCGCCCTCTAGCATGAGTTTTTAAATGCAAAAGCCCAGAGACAGGTGGCGAGGAGGGAGGATTCCAGAGGGTTGAGTTCGGGCTCAGCCCGCCACAGGCAGCTCGCAACTGCCTCCAACTCCAGCCTCTCCCGGCACGTGGTGCGGTATACACACAACACACACACACACACACACACACACACGCACACGCACACACACGCACAAGCACACGCGCACGCACACGCACACGCACACGCGCACGCGCACGCGCGCACACACACACGCATATATATATACACACACACACACACACACACAACTCAGGCACAAACACGGCAAATAAATTTAATAAGATTTTTGTTTACATTTTAATACATGATGTTTTGCCTGTACGTATGTTAGTGTGCCACGTGGATGTCTGGTGCTAATGAGGCAAGAGGAGAGAGCATTGGATCTCCTGGAAATGAGTAACCGGCAGTTGTGGGCTGTCCCGTCGGTGCGAACAACCGAACCTACGTCCTCTGGCAAAAGTGCTTGGGCTGTCTAGGTCTTCACAAGATAAAATAATTATTAGTAATTTTTTAATGACAACACTGCATCATTTGAAATTTTGAAGTTGAAATACCCAAATAAATCGAACACAAAGCAGAAACTCCCATATGAAAACGAAATGTTTACTGTACAGTGTAGGGCCTGTGTGTTAGTGAACTGCAAAAACAGCACTTCCCTGACCGGGAATCGAACCCGGGCCGCGGCGGTGAGAGCGCCGAATCCTAACCACTAGACCACCAGGGAAACTTCTAGGCTCCCTCTTTGTAAGATATATGACCTGGATTTGCTACTGTGTTACCTCCAATTAGCTACTGTGTTACCTCTGATTTTTATTCCATTAACCAACTACAACCCAGTCAATAAAATTCAAAAGGCACGAAAGCGTATGGTCTGTACTGCTCCTTAAATGTATGAATTGACCCAGAATACATTATAGCATTTAACAAAAATCACAACTTTTTTTTTAGACAGTGTCTCAGCCCTGAGCTGGAACTCTAGGAAGGCTAGTACTGAACTCAAAGATATCCTCCTGCCTCTGCCTCCCCAATGCTAGGTTTAAAGGCGTGCACCACCACTCCCTGCGCTAAGGCAAGTTTTAAAGATCAATTTAAATTGTCTCCTTGCTTTTCTGTTTATAATACAATAAGATGTCAAACATCGAAATTCTTAGTTAATCTTAGGTTCTCTCGTCAGTTTTGTCACAACAGCGAGGACCTAAGTGATAAAGTCATTACAACTTAGCGTGAAGCTGCAGCGGGCGGGGCCGAAATAGCTCAGTTGGGAGAGCGTTAGACTGAAGATCTAAAGGTCCCTGGTTCGATCCCGGGTTTCGGCAACGCAGGTCAAATTTTTCCTTAATAAAACTACTTTTGTATTTACTATCTTTATTGTTTTGAGCTGCTCCTCATCTGTTTCTCCAAGGCATCTATTTCTTCTCCAAACCTACCTCTTCTTTATTCCCATTAAGTTATCTCAAGAGTTGTAAGCCAAAGCCAACATGCAGTAAAGGTCTTTAGTGGATACTTCACAAGGCTCGCTCTTTATCGTATTCTCTGCCGGCTACTAATTCAAAGGGATCTACGATCCAAATAGGTGGAGAATACAGCATGGGATATTAGGGATCCTTCTCTTCCTCACTGACCTCTCTACAGACTAGAAAATATCCACATCGCCGTGTTTGGACCACATAACAGAGCCCGGGTTCTCATGTCTTACCATGATTCATCAAGCCAGACTCAGCTACCGGCTGCCATCCAGTCCAACAGATCATGACCACCAACTTCCCAGTTTCCAGATGTTGTGGCTCTTGTCGGTGCTATGTTTAATTTTCATGGAATGAAAACTAATTGACATTTGTTCCTTAAACAAAAACAATCCTCCTTTGGACTTAGGACTCAACTGTCCTCCCATTTTTGTTGTTGTTGTTGTTGTTCTGTTTTGTATGGTGATTCTATTTCATCACATTACTTCTGTAACTTTTTGGGGCCTGCAGTTTGATTTTTAATTAATTTCTCTACTTTTAAGTAATTTACATACATTTCCAAGAATAATATAAAGAGGTCCTTTTCTGTTGCCTAGCTGCTTTCAGTGACAATACCTTGCAAAATTGTAGTCCAGTGTCACAGTCCTGATACTGACATTGAAAAAAAAAAAAAAAAAAAAACTAGATACAGACCATAGCAGCACCACTGGAATTATAAGAAAATAAATGCAAACACAAGAAACTTCTTAAGCAGAGATGACCCATGCTTCCTTTAAAACACTAGGACTGGAGAGATGGCTCCACCGCTAAAGACTAAGGCTCACAACCAAAAAGACAAAAATAATAATTACGGCTGGTTGTGGTGGCAGCAGCATTGTGGAAGCAGGGGCAGGAGTAGCATCTTTGTGAGTTCAAGGCCAGCCTGGTCTACATAGTGAATTCCAGCCCACCAGGGATATACAGTAAGACCGTGTCTCAAAAACAAAACGAAACAAATAATAATAACACCTTTCTGTCTGTTTTGTGCTACAACAGGATATTCTGCAGCTTATATGACTGCTTCTAATACTGTTTCTGTGAACCACCTGTAATATGTAGGACATCCTTTTTTTTTTTCAAGTAGTGGCAAATTGAATTCAGTCTAAGATAAAGTTTACAATGGTGTTCTCTCTGTCTCTCTGTCTCTCTCTCTGTCTGTCTCTATCTCTATCTCTGTCTCTGTCTCTCTCTCTATGTCTCTCCTCTCTTCTGTCTCTCTCTGTCTCTGTCTGTCTCTATCTCTGTCTCTCTCTGTGTCTCTGTCTCTCTCTCTCCTCTCTTTCTCTCTCTCTCTCTCTTAATGACTGGTAATCAAAATCAGGACCCACAGCCAGTGGGACCGGCCCTGCACACTGAGCTGATGCTCAACCTCGTTTCTACTCTTCCAGAGCCAGTATCGCTCAGGTTCCCAGCCTCACTCCAGAGTCATGAGTCAAGCCAACTACCCCTGCACATCCATTTGGGCATGTGTGGTGGTTTGAAGCTACTTGACAGGGATTAGGGGGTGTGGCCTGGCTGGAGGAAGAGTCACTGGAAGTGGGCTTTGGGGTGTCAATGCTCAAGCTAGGCCTAGTGTCTCATTCTCTTCCCAGTTACCTATCCGTCGGGATGAAGACGTCTCAGCTACCTCTCCAGCACCGTGACTGCCTGCATGCCTTGCTTCCCACCGTGATGATAATGGACTAAACCTCAATGTAAGCAAGCCCTAATAAAGGCTTACTTTTACCAGAGTTAGCGTGGTCGTGGTGTCTCTGCCCAGCAATAGACATCAATTAATAAAGACAGCATGGATCCTCAGATTTTGCCTACAGAGAAAAGTGACGTGGGTGAGGGCAGCGGGAGAGATGATGGGCTGAAAACGAAGGTGATGAAAATACCGTAGCGAGACCCATTACTTTGTTTGCTGGTGTAAACATTTCATCTAAAACATGAACAACTCCAAAATGTTTCTTTCTCTCTTTTTCAGCATGTGAATTTTTTGTCGTGATGTGTAAATAGGGTTTCACTAAACAGAATTTATGGAGACCATGGTTCAGAACCGAGTTCCTTTCCGCCCTAGATCCCTTTCAACAGACCAGATTAGAATGGCGCCTCTTGTATTAAGTAATCAAAACAAGCTTTGGAAAGGTCCAGATAAACAAGCCTAAAACACAAGCAGTCCCAGTCACCAGTCAGAAGGGGCCCAGTCTGCCCTAGCCAGCGTGGTGAGGAGAAGCCACTGTTTTACTAAGAGAGGGAAGGAAACATGAAATGGTCAATCCTTTCTTGTTCCTTATTTCTACTTTTTTGATCCTTTTACACTTATAAAACCTCCTCCTCCGATCCCCTCCCTGGAACACCTTTCAGTTTGACAGACGGCATACTGGCCAGCTAGTAAAAACCACTTTCATTTTTAAACTTTATTGAAAATATAAATGGATAACTTACTCAAGTCTTCCCCCTATGTTAACTCCTCAACCTCTCCAAATTACAGAATAACATTCCTCTTCTACTGCACTTTGGAAATGTGATTTACATCAGGCCAACGTTTTGACATCTTTGCTGGGACCATAACAATAAGCATCTTGTAGACTCATAGCTAATGCTGTGTGCAGGCAATACAAAGCCCATCTTAGGGTGGGGCCACCATCTTAGACCACCTGCTGTACTCAGTTCCAGGAAGGACCTCAGGAATGTGCCATGACAACTCAAACAGATACAGGACAGTATGCTCCTTCGGACATCCTGTCTGCAGTTTATGGCCCTTGAGGCTATCTAGATAATCCTGCTGAGCAACCCCAGATAGTCCTGCTCAGCAAGTTGTGGTTCCCCACCAAAATGTCTAACCCAATGGTTTCGAGTGTGGGTTTCGCACCCAAAGTCTAGACCAATAGTTTCAAAAAATCGCCTTGCCCCATATCCCTTCTACCCAATTCCAAGTTGCCAGAGCATGTAATTCCAGCTTTTGTTTTTTCCCTATAAAAACTCTCTATACCTGGGCTCGAGGCTACTGCTGTATTTCCCTCCATCTGCTGTGTGGCGACTCAGGTTCGAATCTGACAATAAAAGGACCCTTATGTTCTTGCATCGGAAACCTTGGTGGTCTCTCGGGGTTTCGCAAAACGGGTACAACAGCTGCTATCTCCTCCCTTTCCCATAAGATCAAACATTGCATTAAGCATTTCTTTATCTTTAGAAAGCCTTGCTGTCCTGACTAAGCAAATCACACCCTGCGCAACAGCAAAGGGTGTGAGGACATCAAGTGTGTAAGGAATGTAAGATGGGCATGATGTTATTTACCTCTAATCCCAGCACTCTGTGAGTTGGAGACTAGCCTGGACTGTACAGTGAGTTTTAGGTTAGCCAGGATATGTACTGAAGCCCCTTCTCAACACACCACCCCCCAGAAAAAAAGAGAGTCTAAGCAAGATTTCTCTCACTTTCTGTAATAAGTTTTAGAGTCTGAATGGAATTTATGAAAATTTCTATTTGTACAATATGAGTGAGTATTGGCCAAGTATCAATAACCACTTGTCGAGTTTCCTGTACTAAATGGTACTTTCTTCATCACTGGGACCAAATAGCTGAAGGAAGCAGCCTATGGAAAGAAGAGTTCATTGTGGCTCACAGTCTTGGGTGTCGTCCATTGTGCAGGGAGTCACAGATGTGGGAGTGTGAAGCCACTGGTCTCATTGAGGCCACAGCATGAAGAAAAATGATGACTCTGGGTTTTCTCTTTGTATTCAGTCTACATTCAGGGTAGGTGTTCCTTTGTCAGTTAAACGTCTCTGGAAAGGCAGACATGCTGAAGTGTGCTATCTCAGGGGATTCTAAACCCCATCAAGCTGACAAAGGAAATTAACTGACACATGAAGTTTTATTAAGTGTCCCTATTAATCGAGATGGTTGTCAAGGCCATATTCCAAATGACAGTACTTAAGAGCTAGGGGAAGAATTTCAGTGGCTGTGACTTGATAGAGAGCAGAGTCAGAATAAGATCTACATTGCACACGACATTAAGATTTGCTGGGGTTTTCTCCCTCAAGGCTTCTAAATTCTCAATCTAGATAGTCATCCGGGACTATGTCCGGGTTGGTTTTGTTTGTCTGTTTGTTGACACAGGCTAGACTTTTCTGGGAAGAAGAACGTGAACTGGGAAATGGTTTCCATCAGCTTGCCTATAGATAGGTCTGTAGGCCATTGTCTTGATTAGTGATGGTGTGGGAGGACCTAACGCATATTAGGTGGCACTGCTCCTGAGCAGATGGTCTTGGGGTGTAGAAGAAAGGCACTGAACAAGCCCTAGGAAACAAGCCAGGAAGCAGCACTCCTCCATGGCCTCTGCATCAGCTCCTGACTCCAGGTTTCTGCCTTGAGTTCCTGCTCTGACTTCCTGGATGATAGACTACATCTTTTAGGATGAAATGAGCCTTTTTCTGCCCAAGCTGCTTTCATGGTGTTGTATGTTACAACTGAAAGCTAACTAAGATAAACCATAAAACAGCATTTTTTTAAATTTTAATATTATTTTATTTTTGTCTATAATACCCAATGTGCTTTTTAACTGAGCATTGGTACTGTTGGGAAATTTTTTTATATCTATTTTTTACTGTCTGACTCATTGCAGCCTTGTGAGTTTTAGTCTCACTGTGATGGCTCTTCTTGGCTGTCAACTTGACTAAATCTGGAATTAACTAAAACCCAAGCATCTGGATACAGCCATGACAGATTTTATCTTGATGAAATAATTTAAAGTGGAAGACCCACTTATAATCTTTTGAGGTAGGAAGGTAGACCTTTAATCCAGATCTTTTGAGGTGGGAAGATCCACTTTTAATCAGGGTGGCACTTTCTGATGGCAATTTATATGAAGGACACGAAAGAAGGAAGCTGGCTCTCTCTCGGCCTGCCAGCTCTCACTAGCAAATCCTTTCCTTCGCTGCTGTCAGAGCCTACTTCTTAGGATTCCAGCTTATACTCAAGACTGGGATATCCAGCCTTGTCCAACGAACAACCTACTGCATTCCTGGACTTTCCATTGGTAGAGAGCCAATGTTGGACTAGCTGGACCACAGCCTGTAAGCCATACCAGTAAAGACTTCATTCTGTCAGTTCTGTTCCTCCAGAGAACCCTGACTAATACACCCCCTGTACACGTCTACATCTAAAGACTTCTTTCCATGCGGTGCAGTCTGCTCTGTTTTTATCATCTATTCCACAATCCAGTTGTGTGTCCTTCCGTCATTTTTTAAAATTGGACATCACTTAGAGTTTTCCAGTGACGTCTGGGTGGTGCTGGCATTTGCATGATAATCTTTCTCATTTTCATTATTCGAATTCTTGAAAAATATGGTTATGATATTCACGGTGTTCAGAAACAAACTATCATAACCTTGATACAACCTAGAGACATCTCAGCAGTTAATCTACTTTTACTCCGGTCAAGATAGACCCAAACCACTCAGGACTACACACACTAACATTGCACACTAACGCCCCAGGGCTGGGTCACTTGTTACACTGGGATCCTACTATGAAACTCAGGGTCCTCAGAGACAACAAAATCAATGTGCTTTTCTGTCGCAGTGGGGACGTAATTTAAAAGGTTTCTGTCTTTTCTCTTACTTCCACACTTAACACGGAAAACCACTCAACTGTTTACAAATCCCAGGGAGACACTAAAAACAGGGAATTCTAGTATGGAACCAGATCAAACCCCGGGCAAGTCTCGGTAAATCAGGTTTTCACATCTTCCTGTTCTCACACTAACAGGTTCCCATGAGTTTGTGTAAAGAACAATTTATTCGTCAAGCTTTGAGATCTCATTTGTCCCCTTTGGACTCCTGGAAATCGAGGGGTCGTAAGGAGACTGCAGAAAAGTCGGTGGGATTTGGGAAGCCGACTTTGCAAATTTGACTTGCAAAGAAGGGCGTGAGATGATGATTGGCTGAGGAAATGCTTTTGTTAAGGCCACAAAGGCTTGCGTATGTCCGAGGTGGGGCAGAAGATCAAAGCGACTCTTTTCATCTAGGTCAAGTGTGGGAAGACGTTGAATCTTCCAGACATTTTCAAGAGGGAAAAAAAAATCATTTAGGAAATGATTTATTCAAGAATCTGGGCTAGCGTAGGCAAAACATAATTTGTTACTAATGTAATATGACGCAAGGCTCCAGCCATCTGCCTCCTTAGCGCAGTAGGCAGCGCGTCAGTCTCATAATCTGAAGGTCCTGAGTTCGAACTCAGAGGGGGCAGTTGCTTTTCCTTCTGCATTCGTGAGGTTAAAAATTCAAAATTGTCCGGTTCCTCCCCGAATTTCAGAAGCTGTGCCGGCAGCCATCGTTTTCCAGTAGACAAGAGCCCTTTTACCCAAGTTCCTTCTTTAAACAGTATTCTACCCTGCAACTTATTTATTGGAAAGAAGGAATGCATAGATCAACGACTGATTCTGGATTTTGCCTGAAAGTCCTCTTTTTTAATACATACGAAACTTCCTTACCACCACGTCCTCGATGTAAGATGTGATCTAGGTTTTCTGTCTTGTTAAATAAAGTTCTGCAAAAACGCCTGGCCTCCTGAAACATCAGTTCGGTTATTGTTGGAAAGCTTACCACAAATCAGGCCTGGTACCAGGAAGACAAAAAAACGCTAGCGCCCGAACAGGGACTTGAACCCTGGACCCTCAGATTAAAAGTCTGATGCTCTACCGACTGAGCTATCCGGGCTCTTGCGGTAGTGCTATCCTACAGTGAATAAAAGACACATGGAAAAGCGTTAATGTCTAATTTACATATTTTTCCTTTTATCTTCGATTCTACATTTGGTCAACTGATTTCAGAATCTATTATCTGTCTATTTCAGATCTATTAAATTACAAACTCCAGGAGAGCATTTCCTGCGTGCTCAGTGTCAACCTTCACCTCTTTTGCAACAGCACACACACACACACACACACACACACACACACACAACACACCTGGAGATTCCCCCCTGGCTCCACGGAGATACTGCAAGCTGGATCTCAACCCTGGTATCTGTCTTCCTTGCTTTACTTATTTCCCTTTTAGACTTTTTTCTGAATCATAAGTTTGGAAGACTTAGAAATTCTGTCGAGAGCAAGAGCCCAACGTGGTGAGACTGAGCAAACACGTTTGTGTTGTGTTTGTATTTATTTTTGTATCTTAGTTTTGTTTCGTTTTTGACATAGAGTATCCTGGGTGGGATGGAGTGACCCGATAGTAAGCAATCCCGGAAGAATGGTTAAGAGAACCAAACCAGCAATTATACACACCTTACACCTTACACTAGCAATTACACGTCATCTCACACCTTTCACACTCGCACCCGGGCCTCCCTCTCTCTTTTACACCTGGGCTGGGGAATTTCCAAGCATATCTGAAAGACAACTGAAATTCTCCTGGCTCCAATTGGTATAGATGATGATAATGATGATGAAAAGTTAGAAAGTGTTTAATGTTTTTTAAAGACAGAGCCCCTGGAACTCACCATGTAGAGATCCACCTGCCTCTGTCTCCGAGTGCTTCACCACGCTTGTCTAGTGTTTAATTCATAATTTTTTTAAAAAAAAAATCACTATTTTATAACTTTGTAACAGACCATTACATTACAGAAACAAAATTACCGTTTAGTTTCATTAAATAGTTTTGGGGTTTGTTTTTGCGAAAAAGAAAATTTTACTTATATATATTTATATTTATATAAAGATTTTATTTATATATGTAAAGATTTGCCCTCCTACCTACGCACGGGAGCTCTCCGAAATTAAGGAAGCAAAAATTACCACGGCTGCCCCCTCTGAGGTTCGAACTCAGGACCTTCAGATTATGAGACTGACGCGCTGCCTACTGCGCTAAGGAGGCGCCTGTAGAGCTTGTCTTCAACAAACCAGGTATTCGTGCTGCTCCCCTAGCCAGTCTCGCATTGTCAAGTTTTGTGGTTTTTCGGTTAGGATGGCGCCTAAGACCGCTTCTGTCGCGGAGCCTCACGGTACGAAGCAGCGACCGAGCCTGCGCAACTGTGCTAAGAAGCCATAGAGACTGCGGAACGAGAGCCTACCACGGAGGGCCGTGCGCAAAGGACTGCGGGAAAGGAAAGAGTGTAATTACTCCAGGAAGACAAGACAGGGGAGTCAGACGCAGGGTAGCGTGGGCCGAGCGGTCTAAGGCGCTGGATTAAGGCTCCAGTCTCTTCGGGGGCGTGGGTTCGAATCCCACGCTGCCACTAGCTTTTGCACTCCTTCAGGCCAGTGGATTTTTTTTCTTGTTCAAGTCTCTTGGTTTTCAGTCTCGTAAATCAGCCAGGATTCTCCCCCCTGGTCCCTGTTTTCCAGATTACAGATAATAGTCATACACACCATACCACAGCAGTCCCAGCAGAGGATACGCCATCAACTAATTGCTTCAATAAACAATCAACAAGCGCGTAATGTGTGTGAAATTTATTCCCCTAATCACTTCATTTTCACCGAATAAAAGGATCCGCCAACAGATAACAAGCTTTTCTTTCATTCATTCATGTTAAGAAACGCGCTTCAGGCTAGGGCCTGAAGACTTCGCAGGTCTTTCTTGCTATCTTGGACGATGAATGAATGTGGAACGTTCTCCTTCCGAACCGACTTGCAACCAGAGACAGATCGGGCCTGTGCCACTGAAGAAGGGAATTCTGTCCCATCCGAGGCCGGCCGGGTCTGAAGAAGAGGCTGTAAAAGGCTGTGGAAGAGGGGAAAGACTCCCCTGGGCACCTGCTGCCTCGCGACGAGGGAAAGTATTGTCAAGCCGCAGCAGCTCGCGACGGCAGCTGGGGGGTGCTGCCCGCCACACAGTCGTTGCTCGTGACAAGTCTGCGGGTCCCATGTAATGAGTAAATGAAGTTGGAGAAAGGAGACCACATCTATTTCTTTGTCCAACTTCTAACGATAGGACTAACGTCCAGTTTGCCTTTCGTGGTGGGGGGAAAAAAAGCACAAACTGCGGGGACTGCTCTGGACGCTGCCACGCAGACCCGAATGCAGGACTCGGGACCCTGAGATGCAGGAGAGCACGACAGGAGGTGCCGTGCACATCACGTAGCGCCTGACCCTTTCCGTGGTCCACACACCGAAGACGAAGATTTTCTACTTGAAAAGTGAATAGCTCCGATAAAAATACTGTTGGAATCACTAGGAGGCAGAGATAGACGTTCCAACATGCGCTTGCCAAGAGCCCAAGGACCTCAGTTGTGATGTGAAAGTAGACTGGGGGCGGCTAGCGGGGGGGGGCGGGAGAAGGGAGGTAGAGGGAGGAAGTGGGGGATAAGAACAAAGTTTAATAACATATGTATACGAAAATGTCACAATTAGACCCATTTATTTGTATGCTAACCAAAAACAGTAATTGGAGAAAGAAAACAGTAAACAAACCAACAGGAAAAGAAAGAAAAAAAATAAAGAAGGACCAAGGATAAAGTTGAGAAATTCATGAGAAAGGAACGATAAGTTACTCTGAAACGTACTAAATTCGTAACAGAATTTCAAATAACACGGTGAAATGTTTGTTTTTTACAATGCCGTTTTTTTTTTAAGCAGTGCTCACAGATGGACATTGTGGCAAGCTCCTGGCCAAGTTGGTTCCATGGTGTAATGGTTAGCACTCTGGACTCTGAATCCAGCGATCCGAGTTCAAATCTCGGTGGAACCTAGTCTTTTAAAATTATTTTTCCCTTTTGCTTCTTTTCACGCTGTCAACGTGAGTTTTGCTGAATTCTGTATTTGCAAATGAACAATTCCTTTTGTATTCCAGCATTTGGCTCTTAATGGTCCTGGCAGTGGAAAAGGTGATGTGGTATCTGACCAGTCAACTCTCTACTCAATTGTCAATAGTGTCTCTATGGAGTTGGTGCACGTTTCCTACACACCGTTCATGAAAGCTTCAGACAGTTCATGCAGTATCCTCTGTCGCCAGATGTTCTCCCTCTGGTGCAAAGACCCTTTAGGGCTCGAGCACAGGACTCAACGAGCTTTGTGATTAGTGGGACAGATTTCATGAAGGGTCAGGATTCCGCTAAGATAGAAAATGAAAAGGAGAGGAGACGAAGTGTCTGTGAAAAGTAATTGAAAACAAGAAAAACAGACCTGTCAGAGTGGGATTCGAACCCACGCCTCCATCGGAGACCAGACCTCAGTGGGAGGAAGCTAGGCTTGAGTCTGGCGCCTTAGACCACTCGGCCATCCTGACACGATGGTTGTGTAATAATTAATGTATCTTTCAAATGTATTGAATGTGTATGCAATTACTACACTTTAGTTTCATTTACAATGTAGAAATACAGATCCCTGTAAGCTGAACTAAACTCTTTTTCTCTGTCTAGTCAGGGAATGTGGACAAGAAAAACTCTCGAGGTTTTTTGCTCCCAATCCTTCTGGAATTCAGCGTTTATCTGCCCTTGGGTCCCGGCCCTTCAGAGTGCAGCCGAGTTCAGAAATCGCAAAGATGCTGCAAGCTCAGGTCTGGCTCAGAACCATTCATCGGCGTCACGACCGGACACATCAGCTCAAGCTCTGTTCCGAGACAGTGTCCTCAGGGGCCCGCCTGATGGAGAGAGCTTGCAGGGGAGTGAACCAGTAGAACAGACAGGTTAGAAAGGGAGTGTAGTCCATGAACACGGGCTGCAGTGTAGACGAGAGTGCGGAGGCCTGGGCTGTGAAAACGGACGGCAGATGCAAGGAATAAAGGATAGAAACTTTGGGAGGGAAGAGTCAGAGTGAGACGTAGGACACGTCGGGCAGAGCCCGAATCCCAGATCCTTTGCTCCGCGCGCAGACTTGCAGGCAGACTGGTGCTTCTTCAGGAAAAGGCGGAACTGTCCCATCTTTGGAAAAATGGTACCATAGTAACAACAGACACTGACATTTGAAATATTCCCAAGAAATAGCTGGGTCTCCGCGTGACCCCGAAGAATCTCTAGGCTACACAGCATCCAGAATCAGAGTTTTAATTCTAATCTTAAGTATGAATAACAACCAAGAAAAAATCAGGTACTTGTGAAATATTTTCTACAAAAAGAAAAAAATTAAATATAATAGGAGATCGGAGAGGACCTAAGAGGGGAAAAACAAATGCAGCACGGGAACTCGGTTGTTATTATTATTATTATTATTATTATTATTATTATTATTATTATTAACTCCTTCAGGAGGTAAAAGAAGAGGAATAAATTCTTTAACAGTTTAGTGGCAAAAATTTTTTGAGTTACAAAACAAAGCTGAAGAAATCTCCTAGAAAATGGGTGGGGAACGGGAAATTGGAGACGATAAACAAAACCGTTTTTTAAAGTCTAGTAGAAGGCATGCTCTCAAACCCTGGGGCTTCCTGGGAAAGAAAAGGCGGAAATGACAGAAAGGAGACAGAGTTTATTAGATCAAAGACCTCAAATCTCCAGATGGGACGGCCTCTCTGGGCCCCCCATCAGGGCACGCTTTCTATCGGAAGTGAAGTCTTTGTAAAGAGAAAGACGGATGCAGAGACAGTGATAAAGGATTCGGATTCAGAATGTGTCCTTTTTTTAAACACAGTAAAACTCAAAGCTAGAGGACAGAAAGTCAATGACCTTTAAGTTTAAAAAAAAAAAAAAAATCCAAAGGTAGGTCTTCTCCTGATGGAGGCCCAGAGGTGGCGCTTGGGCCTTAGGACTTGCCTGGGAGGCACTTCCCTTATTCCCTCTTTACTCCTCATTTTGCTCACTAAGTTGCACAGGCATGCTTGGAGCCCACAATTACTCAGTCAAGAAGATGAGTCATGGTCACATCTGGATGTTTACACCCAGCCGGATTATTGATGATATATAAACAGACATTTTCGTTACATTTATTTATTGACAGAGGGGCGCGTTCCTGCTGTGAATGTGGAGATCAAGGACAACTTGCAGAGTCGGGGCTCCATTCCTACCATGTGGGTCACCGGAATCAAACTCAGGCATGCGAGCAAGCACCTTCACCCACGGAGACACCTTACCAACCCTAAACGGACATTACATGACTCAAACATTGTAGGTCCCACATACTCGTTCTCAGAAGTTTCTGGAGACGTGGTTCTAGCAAACACAGACTTAAATTAATAAAAGCATGTGAATCCCATAATAGTGAAGTTTTCACACCAAAGAGATAAAACAAGATGTTCCAAGGCTTGCTTAGTTTCCAGCTAGAGAGAAGCCAGTCTGTGATAGAAGAAAAAGTAATACCACAAGAGATATACAGGGTAATATTCGATGTCTCTGGGAACAAATGGGCTACTAATCTGCATCTCAAATGGGAAAATCTCCCAAAATCATAAGAAAATTTCCCGGGAGAGGGAAGTCATTCTCATGACTAATAACATACCCCTCCAACAACTCAATAAAAGTTCCAGGAGTGCAGGAAAAATTGAATTTCAAGAAAGCTGGTTTGACCTGTTCTTTGACCCCTTTTCTTGCCAGTTAGAATTTTGCATGAGAGTTCATCCTCAGTCTGTTACATCTGTAATCACAGGGACAAATTCTCATGTGTTCAGTATCCACAGTAAGCGAGAGGCCTTCAAGACGACTCAGCAGGTAAAAGCATTGCAACCAAGCCTGACTCACAAGGCAGGAGGAAAAGGACTCCTGTGATTGTTCTCTGACCCCTCCTCCCAACACACACACACACACACACACACACACACACACACACAACACAAATAAATGCTGATATAAGCATACATGTTTATAATTTTTACTTTTTGTGCCCACCTGTCTTCTCTGTGCTCTCTCTCAAATTCATGGCCTCTTTTTCTTTAATTGTTGTAGAGAAATCAGTCAACAGTTAAGAATACTTGCTGCTTTTCCAAAGCCACAAATTCAATTCCCAGCAGCCATGTTGAATGGCTCACAACTACTGGTAACTCTAGCTCCGGGATATCCCACACCCTCTTCTGGCTTCCAAGGGCACATACACTCATGTGCACATACCCATACACAGACACACAAAAATACATATAAATAAAAATGAAAAGTAAAACAAACCTTTAAATTTATTTATTTATTTATTTATTATGTTGTATACAGTTCTGGCCTGCATGTGTCCTGCAGGCCAGAAGAGGGCACCAAGATCTCATTACAAGTGGTTGTGAGTCACCATGTGGTTGCTGGGGATTGAATGCTGGAAAAACAGTCAGTGCTCTTAACCACTGAGCCATCTCTCCAGCCTTAAGTTTTTTATATAATGAGGACTCAAAAAGGGTATTTCTAAGTGCGAAAATTAAAATGACATATTGCCTCAAATATATGATCATGAAATAATGTCACAAAATTCATATTAAAGGCTAATTGTACAGCACAGAGGTGGGGCACATGTGAAGGTGTGAGGCTGTGGTTCTGGAGGAGAGAGAGAGACTTCAGAAGATCAAGTACACCCTTTACTTTCTCCAATGATATATCTGTTTTTAATTTTTGTTTATTTGTGTCGTGGCTTAAATGATGTTCGCATAGACCATTTGAATACTTGGTCTTCAGTTTGGGGAAAGAGGTATGGCCTTGTTGGAAATGGTAAGTCACTAGCGATTGGCTTTAAGAGTTTAAAGATTTGTGCCATTTCAAGTTTGCTCTCTCTATTATTTTGAGTTCACACATAGACACCACGTGAACAATCTTCAGTCCAGATGCAAAACTGTGCCATCCCAAGGAATCTCACACCACCTGTCTTAATTAGGGTTTCTATTGCTATGAAGAGACACCAGGACCATGGCAACTCTTATTAAAGAAAATATTTAATTGGGGTGGCTCGATTACAATTCGGAGATTCAGTCCATTCTCATTATGGTGGGACACGGTGGCATGCAGGCTGACATGTACTGAGGAAGTACCTGAAGAATCCAATATCTTGCAGGCAACAGGAAGTGGTCTGAGTGTCACACTAAGCAAAGCTTGAGTAAAAGAGACCTCAAAGCCCACCCCTACAGTGACACACTTCCTCCAACAAGACCACACCTACTTCAACAAGGCCACACCTCCTAACAGTACTACTCCCTTTGGGGGCCATTTTCTTTCAAATCACCACACCACCCTTGCAAAGCCACAGATATTACCTTCCCCTCTCTCCCTGAATCCTGGACACTACTGGCCTGTGTTCTGTCTATAATTTTAATATTTCTAAAGTGCTGTGGTGAAAATGGAGAGATGAATGGTTAGGAGTACTGGCTGCTTTTCCAGAGAACCCAGGTTTGATTCCCAGCACCCACATGGCTCACAAAAAATCTTTAATTCCAGTTCCAGGGGATCCATGTGCACATTCACACATGCTGGCAAAATATCCATCCACATAAACAAATCTTTAAAAGTGGAGAAAATGGCCGGGCGGTGGTGGCGCACGCCTTTAATCCCAGCACTCGGGAGGCAGAGGCAGGCAGATCTATGTGAGTTCGAGGCCAGCCTGGGCTACCAAGTGAGCTGCAGGAAAGGCGCAAAGCTACACAGAGAAACCCTGTCTCGAAAAACCAAAAAAAAAAAAAAAAAAAAAAAAAGTGGAGAAAATGGTACCCCAACCAATTCCAGTCACTCTCCATGCTCTCTCATACGCACGCACGCACGCATGCACGTACGCGCCCATGGTGCTAGAGGTTTGAACATAGGATCTTTCACATGCTAGGCCCACGCTCTATCACCAAGCTGTAGCCTCAGCACGTTTTCAATCGCCCTCTCCCTCCACCTCTCCCCTTCTTCTTCTCTCTCTAGGGTCTCACCAAGTTGTCCAGACTGCCCTTAAACTCATTCTGTTGCCCAGGTTGGTCTTAAACTTTTGATCTTCCTGCCTCAGCCTCCCAAGTAACTGGGATTGCAGGCCTGCACAGGTCAGGCCTGATTTAATATGTACATATGTGTGTCTCTGTGTGTATGTATATGAATGAATTTTGTTTTCTTTGGTGTTAGGATCAAACCCAGGGCACTGAGAGTACTAGACAAATGCTCCATCATTTAGCTACATTCCCAGCCTCTGGAGTTATTGGTTTATTACTCCAAGAAGTAATTTTATGAGCATATGAGCTTTTTTGTTATTAGTGTATGCTAACTGCACAAAATAACAGATTAGAACCTTTTCATACAAGTGTAAAAGCCACTTGCTCATACTCACCTTCCCTATGACCATCTCTTTACCTCATTCCTCCTGCTGATCTTCCTCTTTCCAAATAGCCCCCTTTCTATTTTCACATCACATACATTTTTGAATGTACTACTTAAATTAGCATATGCTCATTGCACAAAATAATAGGTTTCATAATGGTTTTTCAGATGTGTATGCATGTATATCAAATGTGATCATGTTCATCCCATTACCCTCTTACATCAGTCCTTTCTCACTCCATTGGTTCTATTCTTTTTCTCTCTATATGCTCTCGCTCTCGCTCTCGCTCTCGCTCTCGCTCTCGCTCTCGCTCTCGCTCTCGCTCTCGCTCTCGCTCTCGCTCTCGCTCTCGCTCTCGCTCTCGCTCTCGCTCTCGCTCTCGCTCTCGCTCTCGCTCTCGCTCTCGCTCTCGCTCTCGCTCGTCTTTCTTTTGAGACCGTCTCACTATGTAACTCTGGCTGTCCCAGAACTTACTATGCAAACCAGGCTAGTCTCAAACACAGAGATCCACCCACCTCTGCCTCCAAGTGCTATTTTTGAAGATTTCTTTTTCATGTGAGTTCCAGGGATCAAACTAACTGTATTAGTTACTTTTCTGTTGCTGTGATAAAACACCATGACCAAAGCAGCTTACAGAAGGGTTCATTTAGGCTTAATGGTTGCAGAGGTTTAGTGTCCCTGGTTGTGTGGATAATATGGCAGTAGGCAGAGAGCTGACAGCTCACATTTTTTTTTTCCAGAGACGGGGTTTCTCAGTGTAGTTTTGGTGCCTGTCCTAGATCTTGCTCTGTAGACCACACTGGCCTCGAACTCACAGAGATCTGCCCGGCTCTGCCTCCCAATTGCGCCACCACCACCTGGCTGACAGCTCACATCTTGACACAACTCCTCCCTCCAATAAGGCCACATTTCATAAACCACCCCAAACAGAACTACCAACTGCAGACCAAGTCTTCAAATACATGAGCCTCTGGGGGACATTCTCACTCAAAATGCCACTCTCAGTTTGCCAGATTTTCATGGCAAGTGCCTTTACCCACCATCTCCCAGACATGTCTTATTATTTTAAAGCCTGATCTCCACTTATGAGAGAAAACACGTGATACAACTTTTTGAGTCTGACTTAATGTTAGAACCTTTAAAACAAATAATTTCATTCTTCTTTGTGGCTGAACCAAACTCTATCGTACATATTTCACATTTTCCTTATCTATCCATCTGTTGACGGACATTTAGATTGATTTAATATCTTGACTATTATGCATAGAGCATCAATAAGTATAGGTATGCAAGTACCTCCATGGCATGCTCTGTGATTATACCCGGGAGCACGTCACATTATAGATCAACTTTTAATTTGGGGGTGAGGGTGGGGTCTACTGACTTCCTGTAGGTCATTCCTGTAGGAATTCATTAACATTCCAACCAACAGTGTAGAAAGACACCTTCTCGATCCCTTGCCAGCATTTGCTGTTGCTTAGTGTTAGTAACGGCCATTATGACTGGTGGAGAGAAAATCCCAGTGTAGTTTTCATTTCTGTTTCCCTAGTGGCTAAGGATGTTGATGTGCAGGCAATACAGACTCCATCTTAGGGTGGGGCCACCATCTTAGACCACCTGCTGTACTCAGTTCCAGGAAGGCCCTCAGGAATGTGCCATGACAACTCGAACAGATACAGGGCAGTATGCTCCTGCAGACATCCTGTCTGCAGTTTATGGCCCTTGAGGCTATCTAGATAATCCTGCTGAGCAACCCAGATAGTCCTGCTCAGCAAGTTGTGGTTCCCCGCCAAAAAGTCTAACCCAATGGTTTCAAGTGTGGTTTTGCACCCAAAGTCTAGACCAATAGTTTCAAAAAATAATAATAATAAATAACCTTGCCTCATATCCCATCTGCCCAATTCCAAATTGCTGAAGCATGTAATTCCCGGCTTGTGTTTTTTCCCTATAAAAACTCTGTATACCTGGGCTCACGGCTTTTGCCACATTTCCCACCATCAGGTTCGAATCTGACAATAAAAGGACCCTTATGTTCTTGCATCAGAAACCGGCTTCTTGGTGGTCTCTGGGGGTTTCGAGAAACCGGTACAACAGTTAGAATATATCTGTCATTTATACTTCTTTTGAGAACTGTATTTTCAATTCATTTGACCATTTATTGATTGATTGGGGTGTTTTTTTTCTTGTTGAGTTTTGGTTTGTGTGTATGTTATTTTTCAGTCTTTCACATATTAAGGACACTCATTCCCTATCAGACATATAAGGAAGCCCAGGATTGTTTTGTTCCCATGAGTGTACTAAAAGTTAGCAAGGACACTTGGTATTGTCACCATAGTTGATACTCAAAAACATTTATTAAATGAATAAATCTCAGACATCTGTCCAAATTAGTAATACAGAAATCTGACACATTCTTTTTAGTGCCTGCATAGTATTTCATTGCATGTCTGCATAGTATTTTCATCAAGTTTTCTTCTGTTGAAGTATTTTTATATGTTTCTATATTTTTACAAGTCCAAATGGTACAATAATATTTATACATTGTATAATCAGTCATTTTATACAGATAAGGGAGAAGCAAATAGAAGATTCAAAAAGTGTCTGCATTTAAATATTAGCTATTTACCAAACTGCTTTCAATAATGTTCATTCCATTTACATTCTCAGTGTTGGAGTGCCTGGAATGCCTACTCTTCAAATTCTTAACCAATACTGAGCAATACTGAATCCTGCTTATCTTCCAGATTAAAAGTGCATCATCTCTAGTCATAGCCTTTGTCTTTTTTGTTTTGTTTTTTCAAGACAAGGTTTCTCTGTTTAGCCCTGGTGTTCTGGAACTCACTCTGTAGAACCAGCTGGCCTCAGAGATCCCTTGGCCACCACCAACTGGCTTCATCTTATTCTTTAAAAATATTTCCCCAAATTTGCTTTATCATTGAACTGACTCATTTGATTTATAATTCCATGTAATCAGACTGATTAATCTTTGACTTCTAGGGTTGATCAAACATAGCTTCACATTTAGAAAAACTTCAGGTGACTTTTTTTTAAAGATTTTTTTAAATTTATTTTTATTTTATGTGCATTAGTGTTTTTGCCATGGGTGTTGGGTCCCGTGGAACTGAAATTACAGACAGCCTTGAACTGCCATGTGGGTGCTAGGAATTGAACCTGGGTCCTCTGGAAGAACAGCCAGTGCTCCCAACCACTGAGCCATCCCTCTAGGCCAAAGATTTATTTTATAGCAGGGTAGTGGTGGTATAAACCTTTAATTCCACCAGATGAGAGACAGGCAGACAGATCTCTGTGAGTTCAAGGCCAGCCTGGTCTACAGAGCTAGTTCCAGGACAGCCAAGACTACACAACATTTTCTCAAAAAAAAATATTTTTTTATTATTTTATGCACAAGAGTGTCTTGCCTAGATGTGTGTATGTGTACCCCACCTCTGTGCCTTGTATCTGAGGAGGCCAGAAGAGGATGTCAGATATCCTGGGATTACGGTTGTAGCTCATTGTGAGCTGTTATATGAATGCTAGGAATTGAACCTGGGTCCTTTTCAAGAGAATCAAGTGCTCTCAACCACTGAGCCAACTCTCCAGGCCCCAGGTAACTTTTTGAACCATTGCCCAACCTTAGAACTTTCAATGACCATTTTAAACTTAACTCTTTCCTTGAAATAAAAACTGCTGCGGGCCGCAGGAATATCATAAGAACTCAGCTGGTTATGGCAAAGTCACTACCTGGAGGAATCAGGGAATTCCTCCAGAGGGAGCCAAATCCCAAGGAGTTTTTGGTGTTACTTGGCTTGTTATATATCAGCTGTATTCTGTTATGAAAATCATGTGTGCCTTTATAGTTTTCCCAATTGATTTTTCCCTAAGAAGGGCTAACAATGTGGACTGATCACTCTCTAGACATACACATTCCAGGCATTTGGAGAACAGCCTCAGGAAAGGCTTTCTCTGGAATTAGATATCTCCCTAGCCACTTTCAAGGACTAAAGGAGACATCACCCAGGTGGTCACCCAATTTCCGAGGATTAACAGTGATAACAACCCACAGGTGAGTCTCCTGACTTAAGGTAAATTCCACAAGGGGACACCGCCTAGGTCAGGTAGACATTAAGTAATAGCTTTATACAATTTAGCTCAGACCCCTCCTTTCTTACAGCCTTACTAACTTTATAGACCTCTAACTACCTACCTAACCACTTCTAGGAATATTTAGATAACCTTCTATGCTAACAGCTATGCTCAGCCAGAACTCCCAGTTCAAGCCTCCCTGTAATTATCATTATTGGTAGCATCCGACCAGGTCCATCACCGGATGGAGGAAAGTACCTTATCAGAGATACCTCTGTACTCTCTAAGAACAGACTTAAGCATCCAGGCTACCTGTTTGAGAAGGCCTGGCGGATGTGCCAATTAAGCCTTACTTCCTCTTTTCCCAAACCTTACCGCCAGTTCCAGATCGCCCTTTAACTATCACCAGAGGCATCTAGCTGTACACAGGTTGCCTAGCGACTAAGCACACTTTCCCCCCACCCTGCAGAAAAACGGCAGATAGCTTGGACAGACAGGAGCTATGGGGAAAAAAGAAGACAGTTTTATTTTCTCCCATTGACCTAGCAACTTATAGATTCTTAACACTTTCTACCAACCATGTTTAAGATTATAGTTGAGCACATAAGAGCCCTCTTCTTAGATATTACCTGAATTTAGCTTTTTAGTTAATTCATTTCTCCATTGGTCACTTCCCTTTGGGGTTGCAAGTGATAATTAATGGTTGTTGCCTCCCTATGTGATTCTTATCACCCCTCCATTTGACCCTGGAAGCCTGGTTTTGCACTGCTAAGGGAATACTGCTTGTAAGTGTATATATACCAGAACTCCCAGGGCACAAAAGGACAGAGAAGAGAATGGAAGAACTAGATGGGTAAGAACTTGAGAGGAACAAACTGAGATGGGGAAGAAGTAGATTGAAGAGCTACAGGAGAGTACTAGAGGAACAAGATGGAAGATGAGGAAGAGCCAGATGAGAGAGAAGGAGACGGGAGAGGAGATGATATGGGAAGGAACAAGATGGATGAGAACCTAGAAGGGGCAGAACTAGACAAAGGAATTAAGATAGAACTTAGAGGGGATCGCAGACAAGTGTAGAGAGAAATCAGGCTAAAGATGACCTAAATATGAGAGCAGAATATAAGCTTATAACTGTCACAGAATAATAAAGTATATGGACTAAGGAGTTTCGTGTACATAGATTCATTTCTTTTCATCAAAGATTAATTATCAACTGGTTGTAGATTCTTCCCAGACCCTGGGAGGGGACTATCGAGGGGCTGGACCCCCTTAGTCCTTGATATAAAACATATTTGGAAGAATCATGAGAGGATGTTTTTCCTTCCCCACAACAGCCAGCCAACAGGTACAAAACCAATTGTTGACAACAGCATCACCTGAAATTTTTCCTTTATCTTATACAAAATTCTTACTGATATTTTGAATTGTTTCTCAGTTTCCTGTTTCTGCTATACTGATCTGTTATATTATCTTTAAAAGTACAGCAGCTTGTTTTTGATATTATTTCCCACACTGTGGTGGTTTGAATGAAAATAGTCCCCATAGGTTCATGGAGAGTGGCACTATTAGGAAGTGTGGCCTTATTGGAATGGGTTTGGCTTTTGTTGGAGGAAGTGTTAAAAAATGATAGAATAAAAGGGTAGATTATTGAAGTTACTTTTTCCCTCTTTTTTTTAATTAAGAAATGTTTTATTCATTTTACATACCAATCACAGATCCCCCTCTTCCCTCCTCCCACCCCTCTAGCCTCTCCCCACAACCGAACCCCCATTGCCTCCTACAAAAAAGTAAGGCCTCCCATGGGAAGTCAGCAGAGCCTGGTACATTCAGTAGAAGCAGATCCAAGCCCTTGTGCTCCCTCAAGGCTGTGCGAGGTGTCCCACCATAGGTATTGGCTCCAAAAAGCCAGCTCATTCACCAGGGATGGATCCTGATGCTACTGCCAGGGGGTCCCTTAAGTAGATCAAGCTACTACTAGTCTCAAATATCTTACATTGCTATGGATTTTTGTATATTTATACAAATTTAAGGTTATTTTTGTTACAACATACTGTATATGTTGTTTATCGGGTGTGGGTGCACACGCAGGCCTGTGAAAGAAGTACAGAGGCACCTCAAGGATGAATTTTTAGCCTTTTCCAGCTGCAGGATGGATTCTATGGACTGAACAGCTGTAGCTGAGTAAAGGGCCCTTTTATTGTTATACAATTCCACACTTCAGCAAATCAATTCTGTATACCAAAACCTTTATCTAAGCCCTCCAGAGGGACAATGGCAAATGCAAATTCTTAATAAAGAATACCATAGTGTTCTGGTTGTTTTAAGATAAGTTTGCACAGGCTTGGATTCCCTAGGAAAACTCTCAGATAAGACTTCAAACAGAAGGTAGAGACAGGAGACAGCAATCACAAAAGGCAGATCAAAGCTAGGTGCCAACCCTCCAGGTCAAAGGGCTGTAGCCCTGTGGGGATTCTACTGCCTTGTATATATGTTTCTACTCTTGGTTAAGGTATTGTACCTATGCGGCTCATTTTAACATGTAATATAAAGTTCTAGTCCTTGAAAGCTACTATTACAAACTGTTTAGGATAATTAAGAAATGCAGGTTAGTGGTAATAGTCATGTTAGGCATGTTTTCTTTCTTTTTAAGATTTTATTTATTATGTATACAGTGTTCTGTCTGCATGCTATGCCTGCACTCTAGAAGAGGCCATCAGATCTCACCATAGATGGTTGTAAGCCACCATGTGGTTTCTGGGAACTGAACTCAGGACCACTGAAGAGCAGCCAATGCTCTTACCTCTGAGTCATTTCTCCAGCCCCTGTTTAGACATGTTTCAAAGTTAAACAGAGATGTATTTTAGAAAGATAGGTGGTCTTCAAAACACTCCAGAGATCTATGCAACATGGTATTTAAGGTATTTTAATAACATAAGGCTTTTCATGACAATGAGACATGCCTGCTGCTGGTAGCAACCAATCTACTTCAAAGAAGATGATGGGAATCAAAGAACCTCCATAGGGAGTTTGCTTTCAATGTGGCAAAGCTAGCCATGTGGGCAAGAACCTGCCCTTTCCTCAACTGCTGAGTTGATGTCCAAACTGGACAAGCAGGACACAAAAGAAAGGTCTGCTGAACTTTGCTAAGACAAGGTAGGACAGTCCTTCAAAATTCCTGCCTCACAGAAAAGTCTGTTAGATATTCTGGACCAACAGACTGAAGATGGATGTCCCAATGTTGCAGAGGAACTTTGGGTGACTGTCCAGGCAGCCAGCTGTTTCTATCATTTCTATAGTTTTGGAAGTTGCTTGCTCTGCACTTCCAGTTTATTTAGGTAATATTTATCCTTCTCAAGTCTCTGATGAGGTTGAAAACTAGACAGTTATAGTTTTATAGTTTTCCTTGTTACCAAATTCAGAAAAGAAACTCACAAAAGAGATATAAAGTTTATAAAGGTTGAGAGACATAAAAGCTTAAATTGTTTCTCTAGAAAAATGTCTTATGGTCTAAAAAGACATTTTTAGGTTGGTAATACAAATTATGATAGAAAGTGATTTAGGTATAAAACTTTGGGCTCACCAATATAAGATACATAGTACTTCTCTCCAAAGTTGCCATTACAAATGGACTGGACATTATGAATGTAATTCTTATCTGCTAATTGTTCTTATTGTATATAGCTTATTGATGTTAGAGAAAGAGCCCTTTATTGGACAAAAAAGGAGAAATGTTGGGATAATCTCTTTGTGCACTGTGTGAAGATGTGTCTCTGTTTAACCTCACCTGCCTAAGGCACCTTCTGATTGGTTTAATAAAGGGTTGAATGGCCAATAGCTAGGCAGGAAAGGATAGACGGGACTCCTAGGGAGAGATGGGAATTCTGGGAAAGAATCTGAGGTGCAGGAGATTTGCCTGCCAGACATAGAGGAAGTTGGACATATGGTACTGAGGAGAGGGAACAAGCCATGTGGCAAAATGTAGATTAATGTAAATGGGTTAATTTAAGTTTTAAGAGCTAGTTGGGGACAAGCCTAAGCTAAGGTTTCATAATTAATAAAAAGTCTCTGTGTTGTTACCTGGGAGCTGGTACTCCAAGAAAAACCCACTACAAAGTGTGTCATTGGGGTGGGCTTTGAGGTTTCAGAAGCTCAGGCCAGGCCAATGTCTCTCTCTCTTACTGCTGCCTGCCAATCTGGAGGTAGAACTCCCAGCTGCCAGCCAGCATCATGTCTGCCTGCATGCCGCCATGCTTCCTGCCAACATGATAATATACTAAACCTTTGAACTGTGAGCCAGCCCCAAATAAATGTTTTCCTATATAAAAGTTGCTGTGGACATGGTATCTCTTTAGAACAATAGAAATCCTAACTAAGAAATACACGAACTCTGAAAATTTTCTTGGTAAAGGGCAGATGAGAAAAAGAGAAGAAGAAGAAAACTCTCTGTACTTTTTGGTCCCACTCAGCCTGCATGAATGATCTGATGAAGGATGAGTCACCAGTGCCAAATACCTCTGAGGTGTTAAAGCCTGCCAGAGTCTAAAAGTCACTGGTCTCCTTAGAGTAGGTAGGGTAAAGACAACAAATAGGAATTTATTTTTAAAATAAAACATTTTATTAATAAAAACTGTAAGTTATAAATGTTAGTACACAGCTGTAAAAGCACCCAAGATATTGAGGAAGGATGATTAGCAAGTTCAAGGCCATCTTGGTCTACCTAGGGAGACTTTCAAAACAAAATAAATAATAAGTAAATAGTGTTTTTAATATAATTTTTGCTGTTTGTTTTTTGACACAGGATATCTCTATGTAGTCCTAGTTGTCCTAGAACTCACTTTGTAGACCAGGCTGGCCTTGAACCCAGAGATGCACCTGCCTCTGCCTCCTGAGTGCTGGATTAAAGTCGTGTATTACCATACTTGGCTGTATTTTAATATCTTTGTCCTGCATTTTAAACGGTTGGGCAATGTCTTAGAAGCAAAAACAGACAAACAAAACAGAATGAGAACATAGAGACTTTAATCCCAGTACTCAGACAGCAGAAGCAGACAGATCTCTGGAGTTCCAGGACAGCTAGGGCTACATAGGAAGACCCTGTCTCAAAAACATCCATTTCATAAAGCTTTAACTTTATTGGCAAGTCTTGGGAGTGTCAGAGTGCAATCAAAATTTCCCACAACAGAAGAGAGGAGGTAGAGAGGAGAGAGGAGGAAGGGGAGAGGGGAGAGAAAGGACACACTTTTCTCATGCCACCATGGAATCTCATGAACACAAGAGGAAGGCCTGAGTAAGGCATTGCTGCTAGAGATGTAATGATCCTTTACTTTACACTGCTTTACAAGAGGTGCTGCAGACTGCCCTCGTCCATCACATGGACCTGGTACATGAAATTCCCAAAGTGGCAAGCTTTAGATAAATGCCAACTCCATCTCTGTGTTGTTGCATCTAATTGCAATGAGCCTGTGTATGCCAAGTTGGTGGAAGCCTTGCTGTGGAGTATTTGTCTAACTAAGTAAAGATGTGTTACATTTGTTTATGCTGCATTTGTTTAACTACATGAAGATGTGTTGCATTTGCATTAAATAAAATTAACCTGGGCTCTGAGAGGTGGGGTTGGCAACTAGTTGACAGGAAGTAGCAAGGAGAGCACAGCATGGGTTATTTATTTAAGGTGGTGTGGAAGGAGAGAGGCTTGGGGGACCCAGCTAAGAAGAAAGTCAGCCAGTTGCTATTCTAACTCTCTGAGCTCACAGGTTTTCACCCTAGCCTTTGAATCGCCCCATCCTTTGAATCTCAGTTTTATTTGAACATTGAGATTTAGTTCAATCTACCTTCAGGCAGCAGCAGACCACTGTCTGAGGGAACAGAAGCCCCCCCCCCATAGCCTTAGTCACCTGGCTGAATACTAGTTTAAAGAGCAGCTGCTGTGACAGAGGTAAACTAGCGAAGCCTTTTTCACTGAGCACAAATATAACAAAACTAGAGCAATGATTGGCCTCTGTAAAACTGAATGAGAGGAAGAAACCCAGTAAGGTGGTTGGTTGGGACTGTGTAGGAGTTAAAGACTATGGCAAAGAGTCTCCGGCTGAGGTGCTTCAAATGCAAGAACAATCGAAAATACAGCTCAGCAAACAAACTTTGAAGTCCTATCGCATTTTCTCTCATATGCAGAATCTAGATTAGCAATGGACACAGAAAGTGACGGGACCTAACACGAGCAAAGCACAATGGCACAAAGCCACAAGGAACAAGGGAGCTCAAACACCAACTAACTCCAAAGTACTTTAAAACTTGACAAAATGAGCCGGGCGGTGGTGGCGCACGCCTTTAATCCCAGCACTCGGAGCAGCCAGGCGTATCTCTGTGAGTTCGAGGCCAGCCTGGGCTACCAAGTGAGTTCCAGGAAAGGCGCAAAGCTACACAGAGAAACCTGTAAAAAAAAAAAAACTTGACAAAATGGAAGAAAACACTATGGAGAATTTTTAAGGATGACTCTTCCTGGAAGTGGTATGAAATGGTTAGAAAAAAGGCTGGGAACAAAATTAATGGCAGTAGCTTCCTTCATCTGACTACTAATTCATTTCAAAATCATGTGCAAACTGATAGTGTATTGCAACGATTTAGGTCAAGGTGGATTAACAAAAATTAGAATGGTTGGATGGAACTGTAGAAGAGCACTTGCCTAGCTTCAGGCCCTGAGTTTGATCTCCAACACTAATAAAACTGTAAATGAGTAGGCAAATTAAGCCATAAAGCAAATGACAAGTCTACTAAACTTAGTGGATAAAGAGAAAGCAGCTGCCATTTGAGAGGGCAGTGGGAAACACAGAAGGAAAGCTTGCCTTTCCCCTCCCCCACCTTACCCAACTCACCTTTTTATCTGCTTTATCTCCAGGCCATCTGCCTCCAGAGGTTAGGAAAGCAGAGACCACATTAGTCCTGGATGACAAACCTAAACTCATCCAGGCCTGCACTGATTGCCTAAGGACACACATCTGCATTGCTTCTTATATTTACACACTGGCTTGCAAAACTTGTTTCTTCCTTCTGGAGTAAAGTGTGAAATTTTCGATTCCTTCGGCCTTCAATTTTGAAGCAGACTATGGTGTGACCTAGGCACGGATTCTACCTTCTTGTGCTTAGTGTTGGGGCCTGGAGTTTCAAAGGGCAGGTTGGAGAATGGAGGATCGGCTTGGCAAGACCAGTTAGGACCTCGAATTTCTTGTCTCATGGTGAAGATCTGAACAGAGTCCTCTAAAGTGATGCTCTGGGTGCAGAAGCCCCTGTTGCTCACCACAAAGGCAACACTGAGACAGTCCCAAAGGAAAGCAGGAAATGTCCCGTCAGAGGTGACGGTGCACAGAACTACAGAATTATTCTGTGATAAGACAATGGACACTATGAGACCTCGACTTACCACAGGATTCTTGATAGGGCAGAAACAAGCAAGTTTTAGGTTCTACTCAATGCCATCCATGCACTGGGTGTTTTTTACACCAGTGGGTAAACATCTTTATGGATTAAACGGTTAAAAAAAAAAACAAAACAAAACAAAAAACAAAGTTTAACTCCTTGCTGGCGTATATCCCTGAAAGACATAGGGCATTCGGCTCAAGGGGGACACTGAAGCGGATTGTTGGAGTACGAACTAACTAGAATTACTAACGCCATGTGAGGACGGACCGCAGCACGTGGACACTCCGAATTTCAGGCCCTGGCGCCGCAGGAGCAGGCCGGGAGGGGGCGGGGTGTTCTGAGAACGAGGCTCACGTGGCAGAATCCGGGTCCTTTCTTAGGGGGTCTCTCTGGAACCCGCGGGGAGGCTGACTCCTCGGCAGGGGGAACGGGAGGGAGGTGTGTCGCCACGGAGCCCTTTGACCCAGCTCGTCTGGCCGGCTCACTCGGGGAAGTGGGAAGTTGGGCACTGAGGGCGCCTGCTAAGAAGTTAGGGACCCAAGGCGGGCTCTCGGTGGAGTGGCGCCCCAGGAGCCGTAGCGATCGGGAGAAAGGGAGGACTCCGGGAGGTACCAGGGGCTGCTCATCGTCAGCGCTCTAGTCTGGATTCCGACCATCCCCATTTCCACACGAGGAGAAAGATGAGGCTCGGAACGGTAAACCAACTTACTCCGGGGTGCAAGAAGGAGAACTGGGCTTCTCCAAGTTGCTGATAAGGCAGCCTTGTTCTAGCAATTGCAAACCCCGGGTTGGGTGTGTTTCAGAGGGCTTCACACGCAGGGGAGGGGCTTAGCGGGGCTCTCCTCGCCCGGCTTCCAGCACGTCTACAAAGCCATCTTACTTTTTAAAGGAGCCGAGGCCTGGGCCCTAAGAGGAAACCGACAAAAAGACTCGGGGTCCACAGACGCCTGGAGCGTCCGGACCCCACGGCCAGGCGCACGGTGCGCACACCGCACCGGGCGGCCACCGCCGACGCGCGCGCGCGGGCGGAGGACACCCGCCTCCTCGCCGGCAGGGGACTTGGGCGCGCGAAGCCAGGCCCCGCCCCCGGTCCACCTCTTCCGCTCGGCCCTGAGGAGTCTGCGCGGCCTCGGGATCCGTTCCGACGCGGCCACGTTGCCCTGTGAGCCAGCCCGCGGCGCCCGGCTCCCGGCACCCTCGGCTCGGCCTCCTGCCGGGCTCTGGGCCCAGGCCTTCCCGCGCTGTCGGCGTCGGGGTGCGGCTGCGCGGGGATTGGCCTGGCGCCCGAGAGCCCGCGCGCGTCCGGGCTCCCGGCCTCCGAGGCCCGCCCCGCTCCGGAGCGGAGCCGCCGAGCGAGCGCGCCGGGCTCGCCCAGAGCTCGGCTCCGTGCTCATGCCCTGCGGCCCAGTGGCCCGCGCCATGGCCTCCGGGAGCGTGGCCGAGTGCCTGCAGCAGGAGACCACCTGCCCCGTGTGTCTTCAGTACTTCGTGGAGCCCATGATGCTCGACTGTGGCCACAACATCTGTTGCGCCTGCCTGGCCCGCTGCTGGGGGCCGCGGAGACCAACGTGTCGTGCCCGCAGTGCCGGGGACCTTCCGCAGCGCCACATGCGCCAACGGCACCTGGCCAACGTGACCCAGCTGGTGAAGCAGCTGCGCACCGAGCGGCCGTCGGGGCCCGGCGGCGAGATGGGCGTGTGCGAGAAGCACCGCGAGCCCCTGAAGCTGTACTGCGAGCAGGACCAGATGCCCATCTGCGTGGGTGGCACCGCTCGCGGGAGCACCGTGGCCACAGCGTGCTGCCGCTCGAGGAGGCGGTGGAGGGCTTTTAAGGTGGGCCGGGCCGGCGGACAAAGGGGGCGAGCCGGGGGCTTTGCTGGCCTGCCGCCGAGAAAATGGCGAGCCGGACGTGGGGCCCAGCGCCGTCATTTCCTCCCTGTCGGCCGCCGAGCCTCCGCGCTCAAGACTCGGCAGGGAGAACCTGTAGCTGGCCAGGCCAGAGGCGTCCCCACCCCATCGCTTCCCGCCACTCCAGCACCCCCCACCCCCCCCCGTTAACTGCCTCCACGCGTGCGGGGCAGGGACGGCGCGAGGGGACGCTCCCTTGACAAAGGAGGTGCACTTGAGCCGCGCGTCCCCTGCGAGAGGCCTTGGAGACCTCGAACCCGAGCTGGCCCCGGGAGAGCAAACCGAGCGGCCGCTGCGGGCCCGGCTGAATTCACAACCAAAGCAGTGCCTGTCCCTTAATCTGTGTCCCCGGCACTTCCCTGTCACCTGTTTTAGGAGCTAGTGGAAATAAAAACAGCTCTTTACTGCTGGAGTGAATCGTTTAGGCACTCTGAGACTCGGAGAGAACGGTCATCATGAGGAGTGAGTGAACTCACAAGACCTGAAGAGGCCTTTGTGGACTGTTGAATAAACACTGGCAGGACTCCACAGAAATGCAAAAATGTTACTTTAAAGGAGCTCTACAGTGATAATGCATCTATTTTGAGGGCTGCAGGAATACACACACACACACACACACACAGAGTTGTATTTGTTTAAATGTGAGTTCATCCAAATGTCAGTGCTGTTTACAGAGCTGACACCTGTATCATTTCACTCGCCGGTGATAAGATGTAGTTTGGGAAAGTGATGTTTACCGATTCTGTGCATGAGGAAAATAAATCATTTTCTCTGCAGTCCTCCGAGAAGAGGTGCACCTTAGCTTTTGAGCCTTCTTAGCCAGATGCCTCATAACTTATGCAGAACCCATCTAGGAACTGGTAGTGGCTCAGAGTTTAAATAACAATCGCTAAAGCAGAGCTGTGCTGACCCCTGTGCTTTGGGCTCTTCCCAGGAGTGGCATTGTGGTCTGAGGACAGTCCAGCCGGGCCTTGGCATCTGTTGTTTGGTTCCTGTGTGATGAGCAGAGTAACTATTCTGATGCTGAGATCTGTATAATCTTTGACCTGCCCAACTGTTTGCTTTCTTCAGGAACAAATCCAGAATCGCTGGACCATCTGAGAAGAGTAAAAGACTTGAAGAAGAGACGGCGGCACAGGGGGGCAGGCAAGAGCTGAGCTCTTGGTAAGGTCCATCCAGATCTCCATCCTGCAGAGGCATTGCATCTGGTAGTAACCTTCTGAACTACTGTCTCTGATACTCTTTGAGAAATCTCAGTCTTGGCCGGGGTACGTGAAAACCAAACAGCCTGTCGTCCCTTTGGTGTCTGTCAATCCCACCACTTAGCTCTGCCACACACAGCTGAATGAGACCTTGGCACCCCTTGCTTGAAAAGTAGGTTGAAGAAACTTCTCGGTGATCCTGAGTGGACTGAACTTACACGTACAGCAGTGTCAGCTCTGGGAGTTTGTCCAGAGAGGTACAGCCTCTAGGAATCTAGAATCTTGGGTTTGCTCCTTGGCTCTGACACTAGTCAGTTTAGATGGAGAGGTGGTGCAGCCTCTCTTGGCCTTAATTTCTTTGTGAAATCGAGGGGTCAGATGAAACCTGTGGTTCTCCAGCAGGCTGTGCTGCCCTTTCTGCCTTTGAAATGGTAAATGGTCTGTTTGGGGCCAAGTTGAAGGCTGAGTGGGAAGGTGGAACAAGGTTGATAAGTATTTTTGCAGCAAGAAACAGACCTGTGCCAGGCAAATTGTTCCTGCCAGGGCGTCAGTCACAACCCCTTTTGGGAACACTGATCTTCAAGGTTTCTTTAGCTTTAAATTTGTACATCTAAGACTATATTGTATGCTTTATGCCTTTGAAAGTCTTACTCAGCTGAGAAGAGATATGAGCTTATGAAAAGGGTCTATAACACAAGGTGTGTATGTATCGTGTGCACGTAATGTGCACAAGCGTGTGCTACAAAGATGCCTAGTAAGTGCCTAAGAAGGTTGGTTAGAGAGGTGTGTGAGTGGGGTGTCGTCTTGGAGCAGCTGAGTTTCAGATCAGTTTGGCAAACTTTCTAAAAGGGGCCAGTAGTAGTTTTAGCTTTGTGGGTTTACACAAGCCGAATCACAACTAAATAGCTCAGTTATTGTTCCTCAGAAGCAGCCATGTCCAATACATGGATGAGTGGGTGTGGCTGGATTCAAGGAAATGTTTCTTGACTGTTCTAGAGCCATTTGGTGACCATTTATTTATTCAGAAATAATTTCACTCTGTAGCCCAAGAATGTCTTGAATTCTGAATATCCCTTGCTTAGTCTTCTGGGATTACAGGTATGCACTGCCACACTTATAATTCCTTAGAAGTCTTGGTTTTTTTGTGATGAGGTCTTACATAGCTCAGGTTGATCTTGAATTCATTATATTGCTAACGCTGACCTTAAAGCCCGTCTTCCCATCTCTGCCTTCCAAGCGCTGGGCATACAGGCATTCACCAGCACACCTGACTCCGGCTTCCTGGCAGTGGGATAGTGGGTGGAGAAGGAAAGACAGACAAACTGGAATAGACACATTGTGTGGAGAACAGAAAGGAGGACACCTTTCAATGCCAAGCCCACAAGCATCCCGAAAAATCATAGGGCATGGATCATGTAAAGGACCAAGTAAACAAGGCTAGAAATGTGTACTTGATCGTTACAGATCACCTCCACAGGACACACACCTCACCTTGCCACTTCTCTATGGCTGTTTCATGACTCTGGCAGGCAGGGTATGATCTGACCTTGTCCCTCGGTGCTCACGGGCTCCAAGCATGTAGAACCATGTGTCTTCTCTCCCCACATGATTACCTGTGCCTTTTGCTCAACCTAGAAAGCCTATCTAGTTTATGCTTCCACGGCATTCTTCAAGATCCTGTGTGGACATGGATTTGGGGAAGACAGTTCTTCTTTATCCACCATGATGGTTTCTCATGAACCTGACTCTCACTTGACCGAGTCCCTTAAGGTCAGGGACTCTTTCTTAATTGCCATTGGAGTAATTCAATTCATGGTCATTGTGTGTCTGGTGTATAAAGACTGCAGAGAGAGAGAGAGAGGGAGGGAGGGAGGGAGAATGAATGAGAATCTGTTTTAGTATGAAGAGTTGTAGAAGTGAGCCTTTCCTGTTCACTGCCTTTGTTTGTTGTGTGCAGAGCCTGACCCAGATGGAGAGGGAAAAAATCGTTTGGGAGTTCGAGCAGCTCTATCACTCCTTGAAGGAACATGAGTATCGCCTCTTAGCTCGCCTCGAGGAGCTAGACTTGGCCATCTACAACAGCATCAATGGCGCCATCACTCAGTTCTCCTGCAACATCTCTCACCTCAGTGGCCTGATTGCCCAGCTGGAAGAGAAGCAGCAGCAGCCCACCCGGAACTCCTACAGGTAACCAGGAGAGCCCTGCAGGGCAGCTTGCTGGACGCAGCAGGACAGGGCAGCTTCACTGTTGTCACAAGTTCACGGTTCCCTTTGTCCTTTTGGACTGCCTGAGTGCGGGCACTTCGGAAGGAAAGCCTGTTGTGACTGACACACTCAGTTCTTCAGTTTGCACTGTGTCATGGAACGGGAAAAGAAAACCCTAGTCTCTGGGCCTGTCCTGCACTACGTGGTCAGATCGCAGGCCAGCCCTTGACACTGTCAGGGCTTCCCTGATCTCATTTGCTCAGGCTGGATTATGATAAAGCCTTTACTTTAATATGTGCATGGACGTTAGCACAGCCCGAAGACATCTAGAGAGCAGGTACGTTAGCCTGAACATGGCTGTAACTTGCCTGTGTTAGTGTAGCTGAGAAGGCCAGTGTACTCACAGGGCAAGACCACAGTATACATGATCTGCTGCCTGCCCTCCTGTCTTACTTCCACTGCCACGGGCACTGTGGTGGGCACTGGAATTAAGTGGTAGGAAAATAAGCTTTCCTTAATTATGTTTTACTTTGAAGTTCAGACAATAAGTAAATGGTTGTCACATCTGTTAATAAATGCCATTTTAAACAGGTTATAGGTTAGTACAATAGTACATAGGTTAGTGAGCAAATTATGGCCTGCCATTTTTTTCTGTTGGTGCTTGGAACCAATTAGGTTTTCATATTTTAAAGATGTTTGGGAACTAGGTGCGAATGTTTTTCATCATAGGTGAAACTGTATGACATTGAGATTAGATGTCTATAAGTTTTTATTAGACATAGCCATGCTCATTCATATATATAACATTCACTGCTTTTCCATTGCCTCAGTAGTACTGAGTATTTGTGTAGATAGTGAAACCTAAACTGTTGACCATCTAACTCTTCAAGAACAAGTTTCTCACCGGTAGCACAGTAAGGCAGACAGCTTAAAGCTGTCTTGATGAATGTCACTTTTTCTGTTGGAGAGAGAAGGGGAGTTTGCAAGGGAGACTGCTGACCTGTGAGGCAGATGACCAGGATGGTGGGAGTAGACGACAGTCTTGATGCAGGTGACGCCAGCAGTGTCAGAGCTTTTTAAGTGACTGGTGACTCCACGTAGAATTGTCACAGTAATAATTTTGAGCAGTAACCATGTTAGAGTTGAAAAGTGACCAGGTGAGGTGAATAGAAACTCATAGGTGAAACTATTTGAAGGATGATGATGGAGCAGATTCCTAGAGACAAGGGGCTTCTGTGCTTTATCTGGAGGGACTACTTGAAGAAACTAAACCTTTTAAAAGTGGGAGGAGGATGTCTGTGGTACAGATCAGGTGAGAGAACACGTGGACACAATCCAAAATGATGGGACATCAGAAGTGTATGCTACTAAGAGGGTGTGGGGATAGAATAGCACATTTGTTCCAGGAGGTCCTCTGTTGTGTGAGAAGAGACTGCTGCAATGTATGGGAAAGCCTCTGCTCTCTGAGGCAGGTAGGATTGTTTGGTCAGTGACAAATTGATGATGACTGATGGTAGGTGGTGTGGCCATATGGCAGTGGAAGTCAGAGGACAGCTGTGTGGAATCCGTCCTCCCCTCCCACCTTTATGTGGGTTCTGGGGCTTGAACTCAAGTCATCAGGCTTGCAAGGTGCTCCTACCCTCTGGCCCCAATGACAGTTATTTGCTGGACTGTTCTGCCCTTTGTGGGTGATGTTGGCTGCCTTGGGTCTTCACTGCTACCATGTAAGTCCTGAGAAACAGAAATTGGCCTGTTTGGGCTGGAGTTTTTTTTTTTTTTTTTTTTTTTTTTTGCATGGAAAATAAAATTTCACCATTTCAAAAATGTTGTTTCTGTAGCACAAACATAGCATTTTAAAATAATGAATTCAAATATCAGCTTACTATTTAAATCCAGAACACTTTTATCACCACCCCCCTAAAGAAACCCCATTTCATTTAGCAGTCCCTTTCATTCCTTTCTACCTCTAGTCCTTGTATCTGGGTTTTTTTAAAACATTTTCGGTGTTCAATAAAATCATACAATATGTGGACTTTTTATTTCTAGCTTCTTTTACTCAGCATAATTTTTTCAATATTCATTCTCATGAATGAATTAATACCTTATTTCTTTTTATAGCTTAATATTCCATTGTGAATATATCCTACTCTGCCTCCTGAGTGCTGGGATTAAAGACATGTGTACCCAGCTGCTTCTTTTTTTAAGGATATATATGTGTGTGTGTGTATGTATATATACACATATATATATGTATGTGTGTGTGTATGTATATATATATATATATATATATATATATATATATATATATATAGTATGTTCTTTGGTATTTTGCCTGCATGTATGTCTGTGTACTAGATTCCCAGGAACTAGAGTTACAGTTGTAAGGTGTCATGTGGATGCTGGGAATTGAACTCAGGACCTCTGAAAGACCAGCCAGTGCTTTTAACCACTGAGCTATCCAGCCACTTGTCCTACCCTTTTTTTTTTTTTTTTTTTTTTCAGACAAGGTTTCACAGTGTATCCCCGACTTGCCTCAAACTCACAGATCTGGAATTATAGGTTGCACCGCATCCAGCATGTTTTGGGAATTGTAATGGGGTTTTGTTTTAGTATGTTTTTTTGAGACAGTTTTGCTATGTTGCCTAAGCTGGCCTCAAACTCATATGTCCTGCTTTAACCTCCAAGATGCTATGACTTCATGCCAACACAGCTACCTCAGCATGTGAGAATAGTTTTTACTATATGGATCATGAAATTGAAGGTGAATGATGGGAGTATGCATGGATCCAGTAAGGAGGAGAAGTCTGATGACTCTCCAGGGCTGTTTAGAGTTATGTCTTTGGAAAAGCAGACTGTCCAGAGGTCAGGGAAAAAAGGCACCCTCGACCTCTGTTCACTTTTTGGTTTTATGAACTGAAGATCTCGTATAACCCAGGTTGGCCTTGCACTTACCTTCTACCTCATTTCCCAAGTGCTACAGCTGCAAACTGTTGCATGCTGTTTCAGAACTTTATTGGAAGTTTTAACCAGTTGAATTAGATAAGAGACAACATAGTCATAAAAGGGGCGGGCCTGGTGTGGTGGTTCATACCTGTCTCCCTACACTGAGTCAGAAGGATTGCTATGAGTTCAAGGCCAAGCTAGGCTACAGAGTGACCCTGTCACTTGGCAAGTAGAGGTAGGAGGATCAGGAGTTTGAGCCTTCTTGGGCCACATGAGATCCTATCTGAGAAGAAAAAAAAGTTGAAAGAACATTCTATAGGAAAATGGGCAAAAGTCACCAAGAGATAAGCTGCCTACCAAAACTACACTAAGGTTTCCCTTATCAGTTAGAAGAGCAAGTGTTTGGGATGTTGTTAGATCTGCTGGTGGGAGTTCAAAGTTGTCAGACCCAAGTATGAAAATCCATACCAAGATGATTACAACATTGTGTGTAAGTCCTGGAAATAGTCTAACTTCCAAACCTAAAAGATTGACTTAGTCAGCTAAACACATGCCCAGCAGTATACTATGCAGCTTTTAAAAAGAAGAAAGGTAACTGAGAGGCCTGAAGCGGAAGTGCATACCTAGGCAAAGGTAGGAGAATCAATGCAATATTGAGACCAGCCTGGTCTGTACAAACGGTTTCAGGTCAGCCAGGGCTAGCTACATAGTAAGGTCCTGTCTCAAGAGGGTTGAGAAGAGGGATAGTACCTGTAAACTCATGTGGATGAAAAAATCAAAATGTAAACTAACTATGGGCTGGGGAGATAGCTCAGTGGTTAATAATGTTTCCTGCCCTTTTAGGAGACCTGAGTTCAATTCCTAGCGTTCATATCAGGTGGCTCACAGCTGCCTGTAATTCCAACCCCAGGGGATCCAGTGAGTTCTTTTGGGTTCTTTGTGCAGACAGTGCACACATACAATAAAAATAAAATCTTAAAGTCATAAGAGAGTATGATACTTTGGGGTAAGAAAAAGAGATTGGAGATTACATGTATGAGCTAGTTTTGCAAAAGAAACGAAATCATGGGAAATGGGCAAATAAGATAGGAGGGGTCAGGAGGAGTGGCAAGGACTCTAGAATAAATTGTTAGGGTTTTTGAACCAAAATAAAACAGCAATGGGTTACAGCCCATTGAATAAATAATAATCTATAATATCTGTTCTTAGGAAGCAGGGGTAGGTGGATCCTCAAGTTTGAGACTAGTCAAGGTTACATAATGAGATGCTGTCTTTAAAAAAGGGGTGGGATGGGGCTGAAGAGATGGCTCAGAAGTTAAGAGTACTGGCTGCTCTTCTGAGGACTCAGGTTTGATTCCCAGCACCCACATGGTAGCTCATAGCCAGCTATAAATCTGAGATCACATGCCCTCATCTGGCCTCTGCCGGCATCAGAACACATGTGGTACACAGACATACATGTAGGCAAAACTAGCATACACAAAAAATAGTAAATTTAAAAAAACTTTAAAGTGTTGGAGATGGCTCAGAGGTTAAGAGCATTGACTGCTCTTCCAGAGGTCCTCAGTTCAATTCCCAGCAACCACATGCTGGCTTGCAACCATCTATAATGAGATCTGGTACCCTCTTCTGGCATGTAGGCATACATACAGGCAGAACACTATACATAATAATAAATCCTAAAAGCAAGACAAAAAAACTTTAAAAAGTAGAAAATCCATAATAATAAGGGAGAGATTCTTCAGGCACTGTGTTTAAGTCATGGAAGAGATTTTAAAGTTAATGAAATACTTTTTGCAACTATCAAGTAAAAAATTGACTGTAGTGTCTGTAAGAGGGGCTGGGTTTTCAGTGGCCCTGTGGAGAAAACTCAAGTTGTGCGTAGCATCTCATGGCTTTCCTTCTTTTCTCTTGCAGGACATTGGAGAGACACTGAGCAGGTACACTTTTCTGTCCTTGTGTTGTGTTGTAAACCAAGACTATGGGCCAGCATTTGTGAATCCGAATTAGAGACTAGCACCTGAGAAGTAGATGGCTTACTAAGTGCTGTCTGTCACTGAGGAATCTTACTGTTCAGAGGACTAGAGAACCTTATAAGCTCCTCAGTAGAACTTTAGAACTTGCAGAGCCCAATGAAGTATACCTTTAATCACTGTACTTTCAAAGCAGAGGTAGGCGGATCTTTGTGAGTTTGAGGCCAACCTGATCAACATAGTGAGTTCCAGGACAGCCAGAGCTAAGTAGTGAGACCCTGTCTCAAAAAAAAAAAAAAAAAAAATCCACTTTGGAACTTTGACAAATTGATGTTGGAGTGAGAGAGTTCACTTGTGGGGTGCTGTAGTTTAGATGTAAGGACAGTTCCAGAGCTTGAAAAGAGTACAAGAGCAGATTGTGACTCTTGCTTCCTACAAATTTCAGAGTTTTTTCCATCTTCTTATCTCATTCTTTAATATAATGGGGGAAATAAGGCCTAAAAAAGATATGACTGGCTTGGAGGGTCACATGGATTCTGGTGTAGCCATTTCTCTACTGTGCTGTCAGATGGAGAGAGAGAGAGTGGAGCTCGGTGCTAGGACGTGTTTGCCATCAACGAGCCCAGGACTTGATTTGCCAGTGCTAGAAATGGAGGAGAGACACCAGACCAGAAGAAAGAGGGAGAATTTGGAGCAGGCAAGAAGACAAGGCAGCTGCAGGACAGATGTTTAGGCTTTGGAAAGTGTTTAATATGGGGTACCTACAGGATGAGACTGACTTTGACAAAGCTGAATTTGGAAATTGATTAAGCTCCTTCAAAGGAAAATGCAGTTTGATGGGTTGGCTGGGAGATGCATGCAAATAACTGTAGTCTCAGAGCTGCTGAGATGAAGAGGAATTGGAAGTTGTAACAATCCCATTTGGTGGCCAAGAAAGTAAGGCTGTGTCTGCTAGATTATTTGGGTTGAGTTTGGTTTGTGTTTATTTTGAGATAAGGTCTTCTATAGTAGGCTAGTTGTGAATTCTGGTCCTCCTGCTCCAGCTTCTTACATTGAAATGACAGGCATGAGCTACAATGCCAGTTTGTGTTTGGTTTTGTATGGGGGTTTGTTTTGTTTTCCCTTTTCTGCAGTACTGGATATTGAACCCAGGGCCTTTGACATGCCAGAAATGCGCTCTACTATTAGTCCATATGCCCTACTCTTTTTTTCCGGTTTTTGATGCAGAACTGGGATGGCAAGCCATCAACCTTGCATGAAAGTTGCTATCAGACCCTAGAAATTAGTAAAGAGTAGGCTTGGGACCGTAGAAATATAGTTCAGCAGCTAAGAGCTCTTGCTACTCTTCCAGAGACTAAAGTTTGTTTCCCAGCACCCGCTATAAGTTGCCTGTGATTCCAGATCCAAGGGATCCCTTTCTATCATCCACGGGCACTTGAAGATGTGGCATGCATACACACACACACACACACACACACACACAAATAAAATTAACTTTTTTTTTTTTTGAGACAGGGTTTCTCTGTTGTAGCCCTGGCTGTTCTAGAACTCACTGTTGACCAGGCTGGCTGCGAACTCAGAGATCTGCCTGCCTCTGCCTCACCAGTGCTGGGATTAAAGGTGTGTGTCACCACTGCACAGCCTATAAATCTTTTTTTAAAAGAACATACGGATCTGGAGAGATGGCTCAGCGGTTAAGATCTGGCTGCTCTTCTAAAGGTCTTGAGTTCAATTCCCAGCACCTGCATTATGGTTGTGCACCATCCATCTATAGTTAGAACCGATGCTCTCTTCTGACATAAAGGTGTACATGCAGAAAGAGCATTCATATACATAAATAAATGTTTAAAAAAATAGATTTGGCTCTATGAGTTTCATTGACATAAGGTTTAAGCATAGTAAAAATTTTATAAGAAGTTTGTAGATAGCTACATATAGCTCTGTAGTTGGTGTGGTGGTGCCAGTGGTCTTCAGAGGCTGATTTCTTCCCATTTTACCTGCCTGAAGTGTGGTCCTCATTTAGACCAAGAGAACTGCGAGAATGCCAATGATGTCTATGCCGATTTAAAGAAAAAGTATTCGTTTTTTTTTGGTGTGTGTGTGTATATGTGTGTGTGTTACATGTGTGGTTTCGCATGCATGATAGATGAGTACACACCACAACACATACAGAGATCAGAGGATAACTCGTGGGTCAGGAATTGGTTCTCTTTCTACAGTGTGGGTTTAGGAATGCCTAGCGCTGCAGATTCCTTTACCTGATGAGCTGTCTTCCCTGACCCTTTAAGCAGATTTTTGAAAATTCCATTAGATGCTTTTTAATCTCTCATTACAACTCAGTCGTAAGGTCACAGGTGGAAGATTGACCCGCCATGAGCTATAATGTGTGGAAGATGGGAGAAGGCAAGTTTTTGCTTTACAGTCCCTTTTTTCAGAGGTTAGGAAATTGGGTCTGATCCCTTACACAGAACCTCTCTGTCTAAAGATGGCCTTCTCTCTCTGTTTTGGAACCTGAAGATTCTAGACAATTGCCCACAAGGGCTTTTGTCATAACACTTTGCTTTCTGGCCAGGTTAGCCTCATAATTCATTTCAATATTGAAGACTTGCTCTTTTGTCTGCTTCATTTTGGAAGGTTTGTATTTTTTGTTTTTTGTTGTTTTTGTTTTGTCTTTTGATTTTCCAAGACAGGGTTTTTCTATGTAGCCCTGGCTGTCCTGGAACTCTGCTGTGTAGACCAGGCTGGCCTCGAACTCAGAGATCCACCCACCTCTACTTCCCAATTGTTGGGATTAAAGGTGTGTGCTGCCGCCACCACCTGGTTGTTTTGGGAAGTTTTAAGACAAGATCTCACTTTGTAGCCCTAGACAACTTGAAGCAAGCAGTGATCCTCCTCGTGTTCCTGCCTCCTGAGGACTGGAATTTAGGGGGAGCCACTGTACCCCCTGAAGACGTACTGTTCGCAAAGCCATGAGCTAGTGCTCTGGGGGAGATGAACATGAGCAAGATTATCTCACTTTCATCTCTAAAGGTGATTTAGAGGAAAATGGTGAAAGCTTGCAGTAGCTGGTTCTAAAAACTGCCCACTAGTGTTGGACAGAGTAGCCAGGCCTGGCAAATTGAGGGAAAGGAATCACATATGGTTTGTTGTTGTTTTATTTTAGAGCTGAAAGAATCAGGATCCCTGAGCCCTGGATCACACCTCCAATTACAAGAAAAAATCCATATTTTTGCTCAAAAATGTCTGTTCTTGACAGAAAGTCTGAAGCAGTTCACAGGTAATATGAGGAGAGGAAGTGGGTTTGTATTCTGATATCTGTATGTTATCACCTGATGATGCATTTTCTAACCAGACAGAGTAATACAAACTGAATCTCTTCTCTTTTGTCCTTAGAAAAAATGCAGTCAGATATGGAGAAAATTCAAGGTAAATTTTCTATTGACTGGGCTCTTGATGTTTGAAGTTTCTTGGAAGAAGCTGAGTATATTGAGAGTTCAGGAGGGTCAGCAAGATGGCTCAGTAAACGCACTCACTTACTGTGCAAGCCTGTGCAAGCCTGTTGACTGTTGACCTGAGTTTGAAACTTGAACCTACATAACAGTGTAAGGAAAGAGCAGACGCCACATACACCACACACACACACACACACACACACACAGTACACACAGTCATCACACACACAGTCATCATCTGCTTCCCTACTTTACATTATTGACGGTTTCGTTTGAGTTTAGGTTTTTTTTGGAGGGTGGGCACCAGATCTCATTACAGATGGTTGTGAGCCACATGGGTTGCTGGGAATTGAACTCAGGACCTCTAGAAGAGCAGTCAGTACTCTTAACCTCTGAGCCATCTCTCCAGCCCTTGTTTGAGTTTTTTTGAGACAGTCTTAATATGTAGCCTAGTCTAGCCTCTTCCTCACCAGTCTGCTGCCTCAGCCTCTGGGGTTACACATGTGCCATACCTGCACTCCACAAGTACATTTAGTTCAGTGGCTAGTTCAGAAGTGGCTTTCCTCAATCTGATTCTTGTTATTTCTCTTCCTCTTCCTTTGCCACTTCAAAGACTCTTGGGTGAAATCCCTGGCCAACTAGAAAATCCCACATAAATTAATGATGACAGTGGGTGTCATTTGAGCCACTCAGCTTCTGCAGCAGACGGTTTGTACACATTGAGTTGTAAATATATATGTTATGCAAATTTTGCCTTTGCAGAGTCAGGTGGCTCTCTGGAACGTGGAATTCTTGATCGTGACTCAGTCTGATACTATGTTCACACATGTTATCTGTATAGCCAGGGTTTCCAAGCCCTCTAGTCCTAAAAATTCTTCCATGAGCAAAGCATAATGGTCATGCCTGTAAACCTAATACTTGGACAGCTAATCAGGGATGACTGTCATGAGTTTAAAGCCAGCCTGGGCCATATAGTGAGCTTCAGGTCAGCCTGGGTTACATAGTAAGACTGTCTTTTTTTAAAAAAGAGCCGGGTAGTGGTAGTGCATGCCTTTAATCCCTGCACTTGGGAGGCAGATGGATCTCTGAGATCGAGACCAGCTTGGTCCACAAAGCAAGTTCCAGTTGAAGGCCAGCCTGGTCTACAATTCAAGTTCTAGGACAGCCAGAGCTGTTATACAGAGAACCCTGTCTTAAAAAAAACAGAAAAAGAGAGAAAAGGAAAAAAATTCATGGTAGATAGCAGATATGGATTCATAACTGTGAACAAAGAAATCAATGCCCAATTGACACAAGGATTCTGAAATACTAGTAGATTCCGCTGCTCTATGATTTTAACCAGATTAGGTTCACTTAACATGTTTCCTAGAAAGACACACAGGTTCAGTAACATCTTTTCTTTCTTGTTCTTTCAGAATTGAGAGAGGCTCAATTATATTCAGGTACGTGCTAGAAGACAAACAATGTTGGAGAAAGGAATACAAGCTTTCTGAACCTAACCACTATTACAAGTGGTTTGAGACTGCCTGAGTTTGGATCCTTTAGTTGCATATGTACAAATAGCATATAACCAGAAGCCTCTGGCTGTTTCCATGTGTTTTCTAAAGTGACATCTTTATCACTTTAAATAATTGTGGCATTCTAGAAACGTGGTTCTCCAGAAACAGAAAGATCCCACTGTAGTATGAACCTTCCCAACTAGTATCTGGGGCAAATGTGCTGTTTGCCATAAACAGAAATGATTGAATCAGCTCTTATTTTTCGTGCTGGTTAGCCTGGGGGTTAGCCTTTCAGCAGTGTGCTCTGGGCAAAAATCTGACAACCCTTAGACATCCATCTTTAACTTACGATTCAGAGACTGAGTTAGTCTGGTTCCAGGAAACCCAAATCTGAGGTGTATTTACTTCTAACCTTTAATTACTAGGTCTTCCTTAATTGGGACAAAGGCTGTTATCAATGTTTATTTATGTATTTATGCATTTTAAGTATTTAGAATACATGTATATAGCATGTCTGCTGCTCACAGAAGCTAAAAAAAGTGTCAGATCCCCTTGAACGAGAGTCACAGATGATTGTGAGCCACCATGTAGGTGCTGGGAACAAAACCCAGGTCTTATGCAAAGGCAGCAACTGCTCTCAACTGCTGAGCCATTGCTTCTGCCATGATATTTGTTTCTTTGAAATACTGGCTGAGTATGTCACATGTTAGCACAGGCTAATATGTAAAACACTTTAGAGAGCGCTATTCTGCCCTTGGAATTTACAGTCTGGTTGGAGATAAGAGGTAACCCATGACACAAGAAAGACGAGTTGGTGCTGGACATATAGCTCATTGGCAGGTTGTGAACCTGTGTGTGTATAAGGGCCTTTGTTAAATTCATAGCACCAAAAGAGTGGATGAGAGTAGATAGGTCACTTTTGCAGACAGATTGTTGAACCAAGGGTCACCTCGCCTGTAACCTATCATGAATTTTTTAAATGTTTGTTTATTCTTTGAGAATTTCATTCAATATATTTTGATCATGGAATCCAATTTGTATTGGCTGAGCATGGAGCCTGACCTGGAATGTAGTTGATAGACCCAGTATCATCCTGTTGAAGAAAATTGATTTTCCCTCTCCAAGCACTATCAATTTCGAATAGCTTCTTTGCTAGGGGTGGTACTTCGTGCCCACTTTCCCATCTCCATGCTGGAATTTTGTCTGGCTTGAGCTTGTGCAGGCCTTTATACATGCTGTCATCATATATGTGTGTTTATATGTACATCTGCCCTGTTCTGTTGGAAGAGTTTCCTTGAAGTCATCTACCACTTCGGCTCTTAAAGTCTTTCCACCCCTTCTTCTGCATAGACTCCTGAGCCTTGAGAGGAAGAATGTTATACAGACATACCATTTAGGACTGAATATTCCAAAGTCTACACTGACCATTTATGGATCTCTGTTAATTACTATCTATTGCCAAAAAGAAGCTTCTCTGAAAAGGGTTAAGCAGTGTACTTATCTATGCATATAGCAGTGTGTTATTAGTAGTCACTTTATTGCACTGTTCATTTAGCAGAATAACTGTCCCCTTGGACCTGTGACCTACTAGCCTTGGGTTCTTAACCTCAGTGACAGCGTCACGTATGGGTTCCATCTTATGAAGCAGACCTAAAATGCAATCATAAGATGGTTGGTTATTTCCGTAACATTTTTGCCACTACTCACCAGTGGGCATGTCTTGCAGGCAGATCATTATTACAGTTCCCAGGGTTCTGAGTTGGGTGAGATGAATGATTACTTTTCTCCTCCAGTAGCATGTATAGCACCTTTTAAATGCCAGCAGGTAGGGGTGAAGCTTCCACTTGAGCACCAACTCAATTTTCTCCATGTTCTGTGATATAAGTATGTAGTGTCTTCAGCAACAGGGACTTATCATCAAATTGTTGAGGATAGCCAATAACAATGGCCTGTAATGTGAGGGGAGGGGCAGTTGAGACACCATTGAGCAAACAACTCAAGAAAAAGATTGACTCATTCATAGTCCTGGTAGGGGTTTTTAGTAGTTTATTGTGTTTAGTTGAGAGATTGTCCCCAGAATCCCATTATATGGTAACTTATCTATGCATAACATTTAAATTCATTTTGTCTGTATATATTTTAGGAAGCTTATTTCAGTATTAGGTTTCCTTGAGGCTTTTTCAAAAAGCTTTAGTATTATCTCTCCCCATATAACACTTTGTACCCTGCCCTCCCATCGCCTGTGAAATTTAATTCTCCTAGTTTTCCCCTTTATCTTTTTGGTTTATGTTTTTTTTTTGTTTTTCGGGACAGGGTTTCTCTGTGTCGACCTGGCTGGCCTTGAACTCAGATACACTTGCCTCTGCCTCCCAGGTGTTGGGGTTAAAGGCATGCACCACCACTGCCCGGCTTTAAAAAAAATTATTTTTGATGCTATTGTAATGGGATCATTTTCTCTAATTTCTTTCTAAGTATGTTTGTTATTTGTATATACAAAGACTACTTATTTTTGTGTGTTAATTTTATATCCTGCTACGTTGTTGATGTGTTTATCAGCTGTAGAAGTTTCCTGATGGACTCTTCAGGGTCTTTTATGCATAAAACATTATGTCATCTTCAATTATCAGAGCATGGCGCACACCTTTAATCTCAGTACTTGGGAGGTGGAGCCAAGCGGGTCTCTGTGAGTTCGAGGCCAGCCTGGTCTACAGAGTGAGTTCCAAGATAGGCCCAAAGCTACACAGGGAAACCCTGTTTCGAAAAGCCATTTTAAAAAAAAAAAAATTGTCATCTTCAAAATAAGGATATGATGAATCTTCCTTTCTGTTTGTATCCCCTTGATCTCCTTCAGTGGTTCTAGTCCTCTAGCTAAGACTTCAGTACTGTACTGAATAGGTATGGAGAAAGGGGATGTCTGTCCTGGCAAAGTAAATGTTTTCCTCCATTGGTGCTGGTCTCTGTTAATCACCGATGATTCTTCAGCTCCAGATGACCAGATACCACTCATTCTTAACACAAAAATACCACACAGACGACCACAGTAGAGTCTTGGCTTCCTCCAGCAACTTCACAACCAGGCCTCATCATTTGCATTTCTCTGGACACTCTTGCCTTCCAAGTTCAAACAGAACAGCCCACTGAGCTGTGCATACTCAAGTTCAAAGGCAATCACAGTCCTCCCAAAAACATGGTCAGGTCTGTGTAGCAATTTCCCCCTTCTGGTACTGTAGATGAATTTCTAAACAATCTTATTAAATAAGAACCCAGAGCCAAAATACAGGGGTGAAAGCCGTAGAGATCAGAGAAATAATGATAGCCACCAACTAACCTTAGCTCACCATGCCTCCTTAGCTTCTCAAGAGAACCAGCTTCCTGTCTAACCTGCGCCTTTTATTGCCTGCTGTTCTGTCTTCTCATTGGCTCTTAGCCTCTCTGTACAGACCTCTAGGTCTCTATGGTTGATACTGGGATTAAAGGTGGGTGTCACCACCCTTGGCTGTGTCCTTGAATGCACAGAGACTCTGCCTGCCATGTGATTGTATTAAGGCATGTGCTACCACCACCTGACTTTTGTTTATGGCTGGCTATGTCCTCTGATCTCCAGGCAAACTTTATTTATTAACATACAATAAAATATCACCACATTTCCCCTTTTTTTCTAATAAAAAAAAAACTGATTAAAAAAAGTTATAAGAAAAACTATATTCAATAAGCACAATGACTATATACAACGTCTACAAGCAATAAATATATCAACAATGTCTAGTCCATTTGCATTGGACAAACTCAGAGAAATATTTCATTATCTATCCTAAATTGGTAAGTCCAAAAATGTATCTGAATCACTTCTATCCTAACTTATATTACTAATAGAGAACTATCTTATAATGTCTTTCAAATTTATACACTTTACACTTCTTTAGTGAGTTGAGTCTTTTTTGAAATTCTTAACAAGGAAAACTATAACTATAACTATCTAATCTTCAACTCCTCAGAGACCCAAGAAGGGAATAATATTACTAGCACAACAGGAAGTGCAAACAAGATGTGAATTGGTAGAAACAGCCAGCTGCCTGGACAGTCCCCCAAGGCTCTTTCACAGCATTGGGGCATCCTCTTCAGCCTAAGGCTTTAGCGTATCTACAGACTCATTTGTGAAGTAGGATGTGCACAAGGCCTACAGCTCGACCTCACATTCAGTGCGAGTAGTCCATGTACCAGATAAACCTGAATTTTACCAATGTCCTGTCATGATTCAGGATTTAAATTTTGGAAATTGTTAGTGTTTCTGTCTTTGTTAGAGCTTCTGTTGTTCAGAGGAGACAACTATGGCCACAAATAACCTGGGGAGGAAAGGGTTTATTTCTTCTTGCACTTTCAGGTAGCAGTCCATCATTGAGGGACAGTCAGGGCAGAAACTGATGCCGAGGCCATGAGGAAAGCTGCCTACTGACTACCCATGGCTTGTTGAGTCTGCTTGCTTGCTTGCTTTGCTTCTGTCTGTCTCTCTCTCTTTCCTCCCTTTTTTTTCCTTTTCCAGAGCTGAGGACTGAACTCAGAGCCTTGTGCTTGCTAGGCAAACACTCTACTGCCGAGCTAAGTCTGCTTTCTTAAACACCCCACATCCACCTTACCAGGGATGACATGAATTCTCCACAATGTTAGATTAAAAGCCAAAGAGCAATGGAGTAATCTGCTTTAAGGCAAACCAGGCAACCAGGTGAGGTGGCACACACCTTTAATCCCAGCACTTAGTGGCAGAGGCTGTTGAATCTCTGAGTTCTAGGTCAGCCTGGTCTACAGAGTGAGTTCCAGGACAGTGGGACTTATGTAGAAAGACCTCGTCTTTATTAAAACAAAAAACTAGGCAGAGGCCGGATGTGGTAGTGTATGCCTATAACCCCAGCAGTTGGGAAGCTGAGGCAGGGCAATCAGGGGCTTACAGTCATGTTTTGCTATGTAGTTTGTTTGAGGCTAAGGTATCTGATCTGCACAGATTGTCTCAGGAAAGGAGAAAACATGAATAGGGTGTGGGTGTGCAAGACAGAATCTGAGAAGAAATGAAAGAATGATTTGAAAGATGGCAAAGTGGGCAGAATCTCAGTTCTTTATCCAGAATTCTGAACTCCAGAATATCTGTAAACCAAAATTTCGTTGGTTGTTTTTCAGTAAATTTTTAAAATTGCAATTCCTGGTGTTGGAGGGATGACTCGGAGGTTAAGACACTGGCTGCTCTTCCAGAGGTCCTGAGTTCAATTCCCAGCAACTACATGATGGCTCATAACCATCTATAATGGGATCTGATGCCCTCTTCTGTGTGCAAGCATAAAAGCAGACAGAAGACTGTACATATGCATAAATAAATCTTTAAGAAAATAGCAACTCCTGAATTTATGTGACCAAGAGCCTCTATCTGTTGTAATATGACTATGCATGTTTCCAAGCATGTCTGTTAAGGTTGATTGTACACTGCAATGCTAGACTTCGCTGTGTATATTGGTAATATTCAGCTTCATCTTAAGCTGTTGGCCACCAGAATTTTCAAATTCAGTTAATTAGACATGGATAAAAAGCCTCAGCTGTAGTCTGATGGAAATTCAGTCTTATATGTGAGAGAAGGATGGGAGTAAAATTGTATTGCTTTCATTGTTATCCGCACAGAGGGGGACCAGCTAATCTAACACAGTTTTAGGTTTTGATACCAGACTGCTGTATAGCACTATGTGACCTAGGCTGGTCTAAAACTCAGGAAGATACTACTGCCTCAGTCTCCTGAGTGTGCCACCATGCCTGGTTCCAAAAGTAATTTTTGAAATATGTAGTTGTATGATGTGTTTGATCATAAAATGAATACAACCACTAGTGGACATCTCTTGCTGTGTTCTAGGGGAGTAGGCAAAATGCCAGATGGTCTTGAGTGGGCTCTTCTGGCTTTCAGCTGACCATCCCCTCTTTGTTTCTACAGTTGATGTGACCCTGGACCCAGACACAGCTTACCCCAGCCTGATCCTTTCTGATAATCTGCGCCAAGTACGGTACAGTTACCTCCAACAGGACCTACCAGACAACCCTGAGCGGTTCAATCTGTTTCCCTGTGTCTTGGGCTCTCCGTGTTTCATCGCTGGGAGACATTACTGGGAGGTAGAGGTGGGAGATAAAGCCAAGTGGACCATAGGTGTCTGTGAAGACTCGGTGTGCAGAAAAGGTGGAGTGACCTCAGCCCCCCAGAATGGATTCTGGCAGTGTCTTTGTGGTATGGGAAAGAATACTGGGCTCTTACCTCCCCGATGACTGCCCTCCCCCTTCGGACCCCTCTCCAGCGGGTAGGGATTTTCTTGGACTATGATGCTGGTGAGGTCTCCTTCTACAATGTGACAGAGAGATGCCATACCTTTACTTTTCTCATGCTACCTTCTGCGGGCCAGTCCGGCCCTACTTCAGCCTAAGCTACTCGGGAGGGAAGAGCGCAGCTCCTTTGATCATCTGCCCTATGAGTGGGATTGATGGGTTTTCTGGTCATGTTGGGAATCACGGCCATTCCATGAGACCTCCCCTTGAGAAGTGAACGTAGACACAAGTGCTGTTGCTGTAATGCTACCCCAGGCACAAGGATCTTGTTGTCTTGTCAATTCCTGTCCATCACAGTTGAGTGTCCTTACCATTTTCCATGCCCTTACCGTGAGAGACAAGATGTTCATGGTCTCTACTATACTTTTCCTTCCCCTGAAGATTGTGAGATGTAATGAGAAGTATTGCTATTTCCCAGAAATAAAAACCAGATTCTTCCTCCTGTGTTTCACTTTTTTTTTGTTGTTTTTTTGTTTTGTTTTTGTTTTTGTTTTACACATGACTGAAGTAGATAAAGAATATGGATAGGATTTGGAGAACCACTTTCGAGGTTCCTGCCCTGACTTTTCTCAATGATGGACTGTGATGTAAAAGTGTAATCCAAATAAACCCTTTTCTCCCAAGGTGCTTTTGATCAGTGTTTATCATAGCAACAGAGAAACTAAGACAGAAAATTGGTACCAGGTTTGTGAGCTGTTGCTGTGATAGACCTGGCCTTGTTTTGGGAAGGACTATGGAAGTGTTTGGAACTTGGTTTGGAAAAGCCATTGCATATTAGAAGTATAATGTGCTGTGGGAGCTTGGAAAATAAGAGTGTGAGAGAAATGCAGATGATAGAGACCAGACTTGTGAAGCTTCAGAGGGAAGCAAAAACTATTGGATCATTTGTGTAATGTTTTTGAATTAAGAATGTGTGATTTCTGGACAGCTGGGGCTTAAGAACTGGCTGTGAATAAACAAGAGACCAGGCACCACTGAAGTGAAACCTTTGCTTTATTGGGACAGTCGATGCTGGTTAGCTGGGGCTGGAGATCAGCTGATTAACAAAAGGCCAGCACGTTGAGGTGAAATCTTCTGGGAAGTTTTTCCTCAAGGTCAGCACACAGAAACTGGGCCAGAAGAGGCTAATTCTGCATCTCAGGTAGTAGCAAAACTCGGTAATGTGTAAGCATCTCCCATGTGGTTCTTGGTTTGGCTGCATGAACAACAAGATTAAAGGGGTCATGGAGAGAAGCTGAGGTTTGGTTTCCTGAAGTGGGATCGTAGTCCCTGAAGAGAGCCCAAGAGAAGCTATTGGTGAAGGTATGGCCAGTTGCAGCGAGACCCCGGCATATTGGAGATGGCGGGACTATACGACGGCCACCAAGTTACAGCAGCAGATGTGGAGTGAAGCTCGCGTGGGCCTGTCGGATGGGTTTGTGCTACATATGGCAGAGCTGGAGAGGTGAGGCTATGCGAGTCCTTTGGAGCCGGGAGATCATGAGTCCCAATGTGGGACATTCAGTTATTTAACTAACTATTTGAGTTGGTTTTACTTGATTTGTTTGTGACTGTGCCCTGGTTCTACTCTCCTGGAGTAAGAAAGTGTGTATTTTGATTTTACAGGAATCCACTTAATGAGATTTAGAACATTTTAAAGAGATTAAAGTGTTTGAATTTTTTAAAAACTATAAAACTTTAAAATAATTTTGATTACTATTTGTGTGGGTGTGTGGAACAGAAGCTAGCTAAAATCTGGGAAGAAGGAACCTCAGCTGAGAAAATGCCCCCATCAGACTGGCCTGTAGACAAGTCTGATGGGGGATTTTTATTGATTAATAATTGATATGGGGAAGGACCAGCTCTGGGCAGTGCCACCCCTAGTCAAGTGGTCCTGGACTGTTTAAAAAAGCAATTCAATAAGCAGTGGTCCTCTGTGGTTCTCCTTCAGTTCCTAACTCCTTCAGCCCTGAGCCCTTGTCTTGACATCATTCAGTGATAAGACTGTAATGTGGAAGTGTAAGCCAAATAAATTACCCTTTCCTACCCAAGATGCTTTTGGTCAGTGTTTTTATCATAGTAATAGAGAACATACTAAGACACACAGTTTTTGGACAACATCTCCCTTCTCAGAACCCAGGATGGAACCATGGACTGTTGGAATGATTTCTTTCCTCTAGTTTTTCTTTCATGGAAACAGCAACTCTACCTTGATTTCCAGTTATTTTTACTAAACCCATTAATGCAGTTTATGTTTTGGTTATAATTATTTTACACTAATGGTGAGAAATGACCCCACCTATGTAGTGACATAATGTTTCAACCAGTGTCTCTCCTCAGTGACTTCCCAATGACTTGTTTGCTCCCTTGATACTGTTGAAAGGTCTGTCTTTGGTGCTAGGCATGTGCATATCACCTAAGAATATCCCTGAGTATTTGAACTGGTGGCCATCATACTCAATTGCTGCAAGGGTGAGGCAGTACCCTGGGGCTCATTGATCCCTTTGGATTAGGGTACAATGTGTCTCCTTATGAGTGCCATCAGCAACTCGGTCCACCGTTTTCGGAGTCAGGCTAAGGCCACTTTGAACAAGCCCTGCCATGGTTCTTAGTCCTGCTTCCTTTTGGATACATGCCCTACTGTGTTTACCACTCTAATTGGGGCTTGGAGATGGGAAAATGGGCCCAATAATGAGGTGGCTAAAGTATCATACATTAGCCAACTTTGTCAGAGCATGAGACATTTTATGCTGTGAGGGTTAAAAAGACTCACCTGAGTAAAGTGTACGTCCCAAGACAAACTACATGTGGCCAAAGCATTTTTCCACAGAGACATAAAAACAAATAACAATATCCAGTTGTATTGAATAATCTAAATTCCTATCCACTACACCTGGGAGGGTATGAAAACACATTCCAAGAACAATTCCATGTTTTTTTGAAGAGAAACTGAGGTCCTAAGACTCTTGTCTTGTTTTCTTGGAGTTTTCTCACAAGCACTCAGGATTGCCCTCATACAACTCCAGTCCTAGACCATGTCCTGCCACTACTGTTTAAAAATAAAAGTAAATATTGTATGTTTACATTGCTGTTCTTTTTTGGGTCTTGGGTGAAAAGTGAAGTAGGGGCTATTGATTTTCCAATATGGGTCCGTAATCCCTCCTACGTAATATAGCTTCCTTCCAAGTAGTTTACACAGCTAGTTTCTCGGTGCCCTGTTAATGTTTCTAAAGATGAGAAGATAACGTACCTGTCCATGGCTTGTAGCCCTGTGTTGTCTGGTGCTGTGATTTCATTGGGGAAATGTTTCCAGGCCTGTGTGTATTTACCTGGTTACTACTGTTGTTGTGGATTTTTATTTTTGAGACAGGACCCCGACACTGACCTCACTTGGTATGATTTTCCTGCCTTGTCCTTGGGTGCTAGGATTGCAGGCAGAAGCCATGTGCCCACCTGAGTATGTTTTTATTGTCTGTGAAATAATGCAGCCCTGAGTGGAACTGATTGGAGGGCTCAGAACATGCTTCCCAACACAGAATATAGCCTGCCCAAGCGTGTGAGTAATGTCACCATGTGCTGCAGAAAATGAGGTTGAGAAAAGAAGTCTGAGTAGTTCGTCTCAGCTGCTTCTGCACATGGCCTGGCATACTAGATTGTCTAGTTACATACACATTCATACATACTCATTCCTGGTCTAACATTGGGCTTCCATTAGTAGATGGGTCCTTATAAATGAATAATGCCCCAATTCTTTATTCATTTTTTTAGATTTTAAGGAAAATAGTACAACCAACCAGGACCCAGGTACTTGCACAAGGCTGAATTGCTCTACTGATGTATGAATGCTTAGAATAATACACGTGTTTGAAACCCTGACGGCAGCGCTTGACTGAAGTTTTCTGCACAGTAACTTAGTGTTCATCAGGACTTCATGAAGTGTATACAGTTGCCCTTATGTTTAAATAAACAGAAAGGATCAACGATCCATCTAAGGTGTGCAGCTAGAAGCAGCAGAGCTAGGATCCAAGTGAGATTCAACATGGCCACATGCATCAACTTCTGCCACATAGTTTTATATACACACTGCTCTCTGCAGAAAGTGCTGATTGGTAGCTTGGAATACCTGCCTTAGAACTGTCCATTAGAGAAGATCTGCAATTGGGAAATGGGATGGAATCTAAGACAAAAATGCACAGCCTTTCACTTAGTCCTTAGGGAGAAAAATCCACAAAGAGGATGTTCCATACCTACTCAGGGAAGTGCCACTACACCCAGTGATGGGGCAATCTCCAGCAGATGGGTCTCCCACGGGTCTTATGGGCCCAGTAGACCTGCTACAGTAGTTGCAGCTTCTCGCTGTACTTTCGTTAGAAGCAGAACAGAGAGTAGCCTTGTGCTTAAAAAGTTCCCGATTTGGGTAAAAAAACATGTATAGATGTGGACTTGGGCCAGCAAGGTGCCTCAGGAAAAGACTGGCTGAGCAAGCTTGGCAATCTTAATGTGATCCCTGAAACCCACATATAAAGTTCCACAAAGTTTGGAACCCACTTAGAGAAGAGAGAATTGATTCCACAAAGTTGTCTTCTGACCTCCACCATTGGCATGCATGCCAACCTACATGCTCATGCAGACTCAGTAATACTGAATTTAACATTTGCTTAGGGCTAGCAAGATGACTCAGTAGTAGGTAGGTAGGTAAGGGTCTCTGCTGCCAAGCTGGACAACTGAGTTGGTAGAAGGAAAGGTGGAAAGAAAGAACTCCTGAAGTTGTCCTCTGACCTCTACATGTACCATGGTGTGTGTGTGTGGTGTGTTGTGTGTGTGAGAGAGAGAGAGAGAGAGAGAGAGAGAGAAGAGAGAGCACATTCACACAAATGTTTATAAAAGGGGATTTGAATGTTAAAGGTAGAATTTAATGTGTGAAAAAGTATCAGCCATGTTGTTTATGAACAAAAAAGGTTGTCATCACTTGTGTGAGAAGATGAGCAAGAGGAGACAGACAGTCAGGTGATGTATTGGTCACTGGTTCTTGTGAGGTCGTGAGTATTTACGATTTTAAACTTTTCCAAAGTCCTGCCATGTTGAAGGGAAACAAATGGCCCTCAGCTGGCCAGGAGAGACAGTCAACAGTTAAGAGCACTTATTACTCTAGAGACACTGGTTTGGTTCTCTGTACCCCAGTCTCACGGGATCTGATGCCATTTTCTCACCTTCACAGGTACCAGGCACAGATACAGTGCACATACATACATACATGCAGGCAAAACCCTCAAACACATAAAATTTTTTAAAAATCTAAATGAACCTGAAGCTATTTCTGATTTATTAATCTGCAGAAAGGTAAGTGCCTTTTCATTCACTGAATCGGACTATGAGCTCGAATGGCAGACATGAGGATCAGAACGGCTCTTTAGGCTTCTGGTCCTTGGAGCATCTAGTTAATTATATATTAGGGTTTAGAAACTCTTAATTCTTTTAGTGCCACAGGAAATCATCTATACATGCCTTTGACCACTCCCATTTTTCCTGGTACATCACTCCAAGAGGAAAGGAGGCCTAGAAGAGATGCTCAGAGGATAAAGGGAAACTAAGCATGCCCCTACCTCCCACCAAGTACATTTGGAGTAGAGGATATGCATGGTAATTTCCAACTGCTTAAAGGCACTATGAATTTAAGGACCAACAACTATCAGGCTAATGAAGTTCTTTGTTACTACCATTTATCTCAAGTCCAGACCAAAGGATGTATATAGAGAAGTTACTTCCCTCACTGTCCCCCACTCCAATAAAAAGCTTAAATGACTGCTAGTGTGCCAAGAATGGTGGTGTCTCTTTTTCCATGAAAGACAATGACTCTGACTCAAATATGTAGTTAGCCAGTTTTGGGTTTTGCAGCTGAAACTGACTCCTGGGAAAACACAAGATAACTTCTGTCCTTGAAAAAGCTAGTCAATCAAGGGTCAGGGATAAAAAGAATATAACTAAAGAATTGGGGATAAATGAACTATCACTGTGAGTGGCCTTTGTGTGCATTACAGTAACCAGTGGAAGCTGAAATGCTAGGTCTGCACTTCTGTATATCCTTCCAGTACCCCTGTACCCCACTGCTGTACTCTGTCAACCTAGAACCTTAATCATGCAAAGCAGGAGCTCACCACTGAGCTAATGCATAGGTCATTGTGTTCTTTCTCTTGAGGCCTTGAGACTGGTACCCATAGCTAAGTCCTGGTCTAAACCTTTGTGATTGAATTAAATTACTAAACATTTGTCCCTTGTTTAACCAGAACTTCCTCCTATATGAGGTCCCTGTTGGGAAAAAAAAAAATGAAAAAACCAAACTGGAGGGACTGTCATTGAGGAATTGACTCTAATAGGTTGTTACGTTATTTAGATTTCTTTGACAGTATTGCCTTGCTTTACTTTCACTGACAGTTTCTGTGATTAAAAAAAAAAAAAAAAAAAAAAAAAAAACTCTGACAAAAGTGACTTAGGGGAGAAAGAATTTATTTGGGCTCACAATTCCCAGTTTCAGGTCATCATAGCAGAGTAGTCGAGGCAGCAGGAACTTGAAGCAGCTAGTCACATTCACAGCCAAGAGAAGAGAAGATACATGCTGCTCGCCAGTGCTCAGCTGGCTCTCTCCTTTTTCTCAGTCCAGGGCATAGTCCATAAAAAGGTGCTGCCCACACCCAGGCTGGATCTTCCCAGCTCAATCCAATCAAGAAAATGTCTCACTAGGCTGGAGAGAGAACTCAGTATGCTCACTTCAGCTCATAACCACATAGCTTCAAGGGGATCCAGTGCCCTTGGCACCAGGCACACATGGCGCACAGACATACATGCAGGCAAAACCCCATACACACAATGAACAAGAAAAAGTCCTTCACCGGCCAACCCAATCCAAACAATCCCTATTGAGACCCTCTTCCTGAGTGATTCTAGATTTTGCCAGGCTGACAATTAAAACCAAATAGATGCTCCTGGTCACATCTCCTTTTCTGTGTTTAAGAGAAGTGTAAATTATTTGGTCTACCTTTGTGGGGTTAATTTTGTATTCAAAGTTTGAAATGTAGGAAGACATTTGAAGGTATCCATGTTGGGTATCTTCATGGTTCTTCATTCACAGCATATGCAGAATGTTTATGGGATTGATCTCTAAATCCAGTTCAAGTTTATGATATACAAGAAGAGATAATAGAGGAAAGCGAGAGCTATCTATCTATCTATCTATCTATCTATCTATCTATCTGATACTAGAAATCAAACTCAGGGCCTTCTTGGTAAAGTATTTAAGTAACAAATGAAGAATATATACACTAAAACTCCTGCACCACCTCCCAACTTCAACAACTACCAATTCATGTTGAATCCCATTTTGAATTTCACTTTATCTTAATCTTAATCTTCTCATATTACCCCAAAGTAAATTCTGGACAGAATATGGGAAAACCAGGTACTTTATAAGCTGCTTTATAAAGGTCGCAGGTCTCAGGCTGGGTCAGTGCTGAGTCTTGCTTTCCTGTGCAAGAATTTGGGTTCAGCCCCCATAATTCATTCTGTGACAGAGAAGAGAATTAAGGCTTTGGGGTTTTGTTGGTTTGGTTTTCTGAGAAAAAGTCTCACTATATATAAGCTGGTGTTGAACTACCTGTGTAGCCCAAACCGAGAGTGAATTCCTGGTCCTCCTGCCCCAGCCTTAAGGGAGGACAAGTGTGTCCCAGCTCTTTTGTTTTAACTGGTGCGGTCACCTGTCAGCTTGCTTTTTTTTTTTTTTTTTTTTTCCCACCACTTCCTCCAGTAATCTGCCAGACTTTTCAAATCCACTCTTGTAAAATGCTTCATAAAAATGTAAGACTAGGGGCTGGAGAGATGGCTCAATGGTTAGGACCACTTGCTGCACCCATATCAGCTTAGAAATCCCTGTAACTCGAGCCCTCTTCTGCCCTCCATGAGCACTCATACATGCATGCATACACTCAACATAGATACATACACAGAGACAAAAGAATAAATCTTAAAAAAAAATTAATGTAGAATTGCTGGAGATGGGGAGGGAGAGGAAAGTATTGAATAGGTTAAACCAAACTAAGGATTTATGAAAAACCTTATGGAGAATTGCTACTTTATAAGCTAATTAAAAACATGATTTTTAGCCAGGTGTGGCTTACACCTTTAAACCAAGTACTTGGGAGGCAGAAACAGGCAGATCTCTAAGTTGGAGGCCAGTCTGGTCTACAGATTGAGTTCCAGGACAGCCAGGACTGTTATACAGAGAGAAACCCATCTCGTAAACCAAAAACCAAAACAAAAACCCAAAAAACAGAATCATGATTTTAAAGAAAGTTTGGACACAATACCCTGTGTGAGTGTAAAATGCTTTCTCCAAAAGACATGTAATTAAGTGACAATTTCAATGCCAGGTGTGGGATAACTTCCTAATCACATGTTTTGTTTGGGGGACTCTGTAGACCACCCCCAAGGAACACGGACTATTGCTATCACTCAAGCCCACTATAATTAGATAGCAAGAAACTATTGCTGAAGACACATGAGACTTTGGTTGCAGAACAGAAAAGAAATCAAGCCTTGACCCAATAGTAAGTTCCAGGTTAGTAGAGGAAGACCCTGGCTCAAAATAAGAGAGAGACACAATGCTTTGTCTGGCTTTTTTTGTGTGTTTTCACGGGATTTCTGTCTGTGTAAGTGTGTGTATGTGTTTCTTGTGCTTTTTCTTTTGTTTTCTGTTGTACTATGCTAGTTTGTTTAATTTCTTTCTTTTTTTGTTTGTTTTGTTTTGTTTTTTCCTAGAACTTGCTTTGTAGACCAGGCTGGCCTGGAATTCACAGAGATCTGCCCTCCTCTGCCTTCCAAGCGCTGGGACTAAAGGCGTGGACCACCACCACCTTTGGCTGCCTGATAGTTTTCTGATGAGACAGCAAGAAAGGCTGGGTGGGGAGGTGGGGAGGATTTGGGTGAAGGAAAACTGTAATCAGGATATATTGTTAAAAAGATCTACTTTCCATTTTTAAAAACGATGAGAGAGGAGAGAAGGGAAGATGGGGGAGGGGGACGGGGATAGAAAGGAAGGCGGGAGAAGGGAAAAGAAAAGACTAACAAAATCCTTGTCGATCATACAGCTCCTAGTTCCACCAGATGGAAGGACGCCAACTGTCCAAAGGGACTTGATGAAATTCTTGTTAATAAGAGTTCAGGATTTCTACTTGGGCTCTTGACAAGAAGAAAACTGTATCACAGGGCTTCCTTCTCATGAAGTGAGTCTTACAAATTAGTGAGGAAAGATGAACTTTCAATAAAATGTAGTTAGGAGCTGGAGAGGTGGCTCGGTGGTTAGTTAAGGGCAATGGAGCTCTTCAGAGGCCCTGGGGTTGGATTCCAGGTCCTCACATGGTGCCTCACAGCTGCCTGTAACTTCGGTTCTAGATCTGACCTATTATGGCCTCCAGCAGCAACACATACACGCAGGAAAAACATCTTACGCACATGAATGAATAAAATTTTAAAAATAAGCCCGGGGCGGCGTGTGGCACAGCCTTTAATCCCAGCACTCAGGAGACAGAGGCAGGCGAGCTCTGTGAATTTGAGGGCAGCCTGTCTACAGAGCAAGATCCAGACAGCCAGGGCTACACAGAGAAACCCTGTCTCGAGAAACAAACAAACAAAGACAAAGTCAAGATTTTTAAAAATAAAGCTTAGAAATCAATTTACTGAGGAAGTATAAAAATCATTCCAATTGTAAAGCCTAAACCTTATAAATCTATTTTTAAAATCCAGTTTCATCTCTTAAAATGTTTTGATTTCTCTTTATTGTATGACTTCTTTTAACTTTCTTGTTTAATACTAGCATCCTCTCTTGGTCAAATTTAGACTATCTAAATTATATTTTTGGTCAGGCAGTTGGTCAGTATTAACTAACTTAATCTGGTGATTTCCCTGCTAAAAATACAAAGAAATAATGAGTGGTTGAAAACTATCTCAGTTACTCCCCCCCACCCCAGACAGAGTTTCTCTGTGTAGCTTTGGTACCTGTCTGGAACTCGCTCTGTAGACCAGGCTGGCCTCGAACTCACAGATCCCCCTGTCTTGCCTCAGGAGTGCTGGATTAAAAGTGACTTTTCTAATGCTGTGACAAAGCACCATAGCCTGGGCAATTAATAAAAGAAAACGTTTATTGAGGCTTATGATTCTAGAGAGAGGCCATGATCATCGTGGCCAGGAGCATGGGAGCAGGCAGAGAGAGAGAGAGAAGAGAGAAAGAGAGAGAGAGAGAGAGGAGAGAGAAGAGAGAGAGAGAGAGAGAGAGAGAGAGAGAGAGAGAGAGAGAGAATGGCTGGGAAGGCTCAGGCCTGTGAAACTTCCTTCCAAACATCTCAAGCAGCTGAGCCTATAGCGGCGTTCTCATTCAAAGCGCCACAAAAGATTCACACAAAGATGATGGTGATGTGCGTGTGTTCTTTTGTTTTAACTTTATTAAAACATTTTTTATGTGTATGAGTGTTTTACATGTATGTACGTGCAATACCTTTATGCCTGGAGCCCATGGAGTTCAGAAGACAGATCTCACATCATGGAATACCTTCAGCTACTAAAATTGTGCAAAAGAATATTTGACAGCTTAGAACAGTGGTTCTCAACCTTCCTAATCCTGTGATCCTTT
>NW_023504271.1:0-1321 GCF_004664715.2 Peromyscus leucopus
TGGCATTTGAGTCAGCTAATAAAATATCATCCATATAATGATAAATTATAGATTTAGGAAATTTTTTACATATCACTTCCAGTGGCTATTGTTCAAAATGTTGGCACAGAGTTGAGCTATTCAACATTCCCTGTGGGAGGACCCTCCATTGAAATCTTTTAACTGGTTGAGAATTATTATAAGTAGGCACTGTAAAAGCAAATCTTTCTCTGTCTTTTTCTTGTAAGGGTATTGAAAAGAAACAGTCTTTTAAATCAATAACTATGAGAGGCCATCCTTTTGGTAACGGAGTAGGCAAAGGAATTCCAGATTGTAGAGAGCCCATTGGCTGAATTACTTTGTTTTTTGCTCTAAGGTCTGTTACCATTCTCCATTTACCAGATTTCTTTTTAATAACAAATATAGGAGAATTCCAAGGGCTGGTTGATTCTTCAATATGATGAGCATTTATCTGTTTTTCTATCAGCTCTCCTAAAGCCTGGAGTTTCTCTGTTGTTAAAAGCCATTGCTGGACCCATACAGGCTTGTCTGTTAACCATTTTAAAGGTAGAGCTGTTGGTGTCTTTGGAAGATCATCAGTTGTTGTGCCCTGTTCTTTTACAATATGGATGACTGGTGACCACTCATTAGTACAATACCTTCTAATATTTCTCTCAGAAACATGTGCTAGTTTATGATTTGTTTCTGAGATTGGAGGGATTTTAATCTGAGTATTCCATTGTTGCAACAAGTCTCGACCCCACAGGTTCATAGCTATGTTAGCCGCATATAGTTTTAATTTTCCTCTCTGTCCTTCTGAACCTATACATTCCAGCCATCTTGCACTCTCTTTCACCGGAGATAATGTCCCAATTCCTAACATTTGAACGTTTACCTCCTGAAGAAGCCAAGTTGGATGCCAAAATTCTGGTACAATTATGGTAATGTCCGCACCTGTGTCTACCAGACCAGACAACAAAACAGCATTTATTTTTATCGTTAATTTTGTTAATTAATAGAAGTTTGCCAAAATTTTTTCTTTATGTTTTCTCTGAATTTTCTATTCTCTCTGTTTCATCATCCTGACCAGCATGATTTATTCCAATAGGCATTTGATTATTTAATTGCTCTGAGCAGAGGTTTCCTTTATGGCTGCAGGAAAGGTTTGAACTGGATTTGCTCTGGGAGTTTCCCGAAGACAGAGGCAAAGGATTACCCTGTCTGTCCTTTGTTGATCTACATTCGTTGGTCCAGTGTTTTCCCTTACCACACCTTCTGCATACTCCAGAAGGAAGGGGCATTCTGTTGCCATTGTTCCTTGAAGAATCATTGTTTCTAGGAA
>NW_023504272.1:0-18496 GCF_004664715.2 Peromyscus leucopus
AGTCCCCCCCTCCCAGACCGAGCCAAGCGTCCCTGCATAGGTCCCATGATTCAAACAGCCAACTCATGCAAAGAGCCCAGGACCCGGCACCAACACACAGCTGCCTCCCAAACAGATCAATCCAAATGACTGTCTCACCCGTTCAGGGGGCCTGATCCAGTTGGGGGCCCCTCAGCCTTTGGTTCATAGATCCTGTGCTTCCATTCTTTTGGTTATTTGTCCCTGTGCTTTATCCAACCTTGGCTTCAACAATTCTCGCTCATATAAACCCTCTTATTTCTCACTAATTAGAATCCCAGTGCTGAACCAGGGGCCCAGCCGTGGATGTCTGCATCCAGATTCCTCAGACCTTCCTTGGATGGGGTTTATGGCACAATTAACAGGGTGTCTGGCCATCCCATCACCAGAGTAGGTCAGTTCCTGCCGTCTCGCGACCATTGCCAGCAGTCTTTTGTGGGGGTATCTTTGTGGATCTCCGTGGGCCTCCCTAGCTCTCTGCTTCCTCCCCTTCTCACCTTCTCATGTGGTCTTCATTTACCATGGTCTCCTATTCCTTGTTCTCCCTCTCTTTTCTTGATCCAGCTAGGATCTCCCACTCTCTTTCCCTCAACCGTCGCCCTTCATTGTTCCCACTCATGACAAGGCTGTTCATGTAGATCTCATCCATTTCTCCGTGTTTTTTTGGGGGGTATCATTTTCCAGGTAGCCTCACTGGTGATATGAGTAGCAGTCCAGTCATCCTTGTTCCACATCTAGCATCTTCCTATGAGTGAGTACATATCATATTTGTCTTTCTGAGTCTGGGTCACCTCACTCAGTATGATTTTTTCTAGATCGATCCATTAGTCTGCAAACCATATGATGTCATTGTTTTTCTCTGCTGAGTAGTATTCCATTGTGTATATGTGCCACAATTTATTTATCCATTCTTCAGTTGAAGGGCATCTAGGTTGTTACCAGGTTTTGGCGATTACAAACAATGCTGATATGAACATAGCTGAGCAAGTGCTCTTGTGGTATGATTGAGCATTTCTTGGGTATATGCCCAGGAGTGGTATAGCTGGATCTTGGGGGAGATCGATTCCCAATTTTCTAAGAAAGCGCCATATTGATTTCCAAAGTGGTTGTACAAGCTTGCATTCCCACCAGCAGTGGAGGAGAGTTCCCCTAGTTCCACATCCTCTCCAGCATAAAGTGTCTTCAGTGTTTTTTGATCTTAGCCACTCTGACAGGCGTAAGGTGGTATTTCAGAGTTGTTTTGATTTGCATTTCCCTGATGATTAGGGATGTTGAGCAATTCCTTAAATGTCTTTCAGCCATTTGGGTTTCCTCTGTTGAGAATTCTCTGTTTAGTTCTAAAGCCCATTTCTCAATTGGACTGTTGGTTGTTTTGATGTCTAATTTCTTGAGTTCCTTATGTATTCTGGATATCAGTCCTCTGTCACCTGTGGGGTTGGTGAAGATCTTTTCCCATTCTGTAGACTGTCGCTTTGCCTTGTTGACCGTATCCTTTGCTCTACAAAAGCTTCTCAGTTTCAAGAGGTCCCATTGATTGATTGTTTGTCTCAGTGTCTGCGCTACTGGTGTTATATTTAGGAAGTGATCTCCTATGCCAATGCGTTCAAGAATATTTCCTACTTTCTCTTCTAGCAGGTTCAGAATAGCTGGATTTATGTTGAGGTCTTTGATCCACTTGGACTTAATTTTTGTGCACAGTGACAGATATGCATCTATTTGCAGCCTTCTACACGTTGATATCCAGTTATGCCAGCACCATTTTTTGAAGATGCTTTCTTTTTTCCATTGTACACTTTTGGCTTCTTTGTCAAAAATTATATGTCCATAGGTGTGTGGGTTAATGTCAGGGTCTTCAGTTCGATTCCATTGGTCCACATGTCAGTTTTTATGCCAATACCAAGCTGTTTTTATTACTGTAGCTCTATAGTAGAGCTTGAAGTCAGGGATTGTGATGCCTCCAGAAGTTGTTTTATTGTACAGGTTTCTTTTAGCTACCCTGGGTTTTTTGTTTTTCCATATGAAATTGAGTATTATTCTTTCCAGGTCTGTGAATAATTGTGTTGGTATTTTGATGGGGATTGCATTGAATCTGTAGATTGCTTTTGGTAAGATTGCCATTTTTACTATGTTAACCCTGCCTATCCATGAGCATGGGAGATCTTTCCATTTTCTGACATCTTCTTCAATTTCTTTTTTCAGGGACTTAAAGTTCTTGTCATATAGGTCCTTCACTTGCTTGGTTAGTGTTACCCCAAGGTATTTTATGTCATTTTTGGCTATTGTAAAGGGTGATGTATCTATAATTGTCTTCTCAGCTTCTTTGTCCATTGTATATAGGAGGGCTACTGATTTTTTTGAGTTGATCTTGTATCCTTCTATGTTGCTAAAGGTGTTTATAAGCTTTATCAATTCCTGGGTGGTATCTTTGGGGTCACTCAAGTATACTATCATGTCATCTGCAAATAGGGAAAGCTTGACTTCTTCCTTTCCAATTTGTATCACCTTAATCTCCTTATGTTGTCTTATTGCTTTGGCTAGAACTTCAAGTACTATATTGAATAAGTATGGGGAGAGTGGACAGCCTTGCCTCTTTCCTGACTTTAGTGGAAATGCTTTGAGTTTCTCTCCATTTAATTTGATGTTGGCTGTTGGTTTGCTATATATTGCCTTTATTATGTTTAGGTATGTTCCCCGTATTCCTGATCGCTCCAAGACTTTTATCATGAAGGGGTGTTGGATTTTGTCAAATGCCTTTTCTGCATCTAGTGAGATGATCATGTGGTTTTTTTCTTTGAGTTTGTTTATATGGTGTATTACGTTGATGGACTTTCGTATGTTGAACCACCCTTGCATCCCTGGGATGAAGCCTACTTGATCATGGTGGATAATTGTTCTGATGTGTTCTTGGAGTCTGTTTGCCAATATTTTATTGAGTATTTTTTTGCATCAATGTTCATGAGGGAGATCTGTCTGTAGTTCTTTTTCTTTGTTGTATCCTTGTTTGGTTTAGGAATCAGGGTAATTGTAGCCTCATAAAAGGAGTCTGGTAATGTTCCTTCTGTTTCTTTTATGTGGAACAATTTAGAGAGTATTAGAATTAACTCTTCTTTGAAGATCTGGTAGAATTCTGCACTGAAACCATCTGGTCCTGGGCTTTTTTTGGTTGGGAGACTTTTAATGACTGTTTCTATTTCCTTAGGGGTTATTGGGCTATTTAAATAGTTTATCTGGTCTTGATTTGACTTAGGTATGTGGTACTTATCCAGAAAAATGTCCATTTCTTTTAGGTTTTCCAGTTTTGTGGAGTAGAGGTTTTCGAAATATGACCTTATAATTCTCTGGATTTCCTCAATGTCTGTTGTTATGTCCCCCTTTTCACTTCTGATTTGGATTCTCTCTCTGTGTCTTTTGGTTAGTTTGGATAAGGGCTTGTCTATCTTGTTGATTTTCTCAAAGAACCAACTCTTTGTTTCATTAATTTTTTGTATTATTCTCTTAGTTTCTAATTTATTAATTTCACCTCTCACTTTGATAATTTCCTGACGTCTATTCTTCCTGGGAGACTTTGCTTCTTCTTGTTCTAGAGCTTTCAGGTGTGCTGTTAAGTCACTAGTGTGAGATTTCTCTAACTTCTTTATGTGGGCATTTAGTGCTATGAATTTCCCTCTTCGCACTGCTTTCATAGTGTCCCATAAGTTTGGGTATGTGGTGTCTTCATTTTCATTGATCTCTAGGAAGTCTTTAATTTCTTTCTTTATTTCTTCCTTGAGCCATTGGTGATTCAGTTGAGCATTATTCAGTTTCCATGAGATTGTAGATTTTCTGTAGTTTTTGTTGTTGAAATCTAACTTAAACCATGGTGGTCTGATAGAACACAGGAGGTTATTCTAATTGTTTTGTATCTGTTGAGATTTGCTTTGTGGCCAAGTATGTGGTCAATTTTAGAGAAAGTTCCATGGGGTGCTGAGAAGAAGGTATATTCTTTTTTGTTAGGATGGAATTTTCTGTAGCTATCTAGTAGGACAAATTGGGTCATGACATCAGTTAAGTCCTTTATTTCTCTGTTAAGTTTCGATTTGGGAGATCTGTCCAGTGGTGAAAGTGGGATGTTGAGATCTCCCACTATTAATGTGTGGGGTTTTATATGTGGTTTAAGTTTTAGTAATGTTTCTTTTATATATGTGGGTGCCCTTTTATTTGGGGCATAAATGTTCAGAATTGAAACTTCATCTTGGTGGATCTTTCCTGTGATGAGTATGCAATGCCCTTCTTCATCTCTTTTGATTGATTTTAGTTTGAAGTCTATTTTGTTGGATATCAGGATGGCTACACCCGCTTGTTTCTTAAGACCATTTGATTGGAAAGTCTTTTCCCAGCCTTTTATTCTTAGGTAGTGTCTGTCTTTGAATTTGAGATGTGTTTCTTGTATGCAGCAGAAAGATGGGTCCTGCTTTCGTATCTATTCTGTAAGCCTATGTCTTTTTATAGGTGAATTAAGTCCATTGATATTAAGGGATATTAACAACCAGTGATTGTTCATCCCTGTTATTTTTGGTGGTAGTGTGTGTATACTTCTCTTCTTTGGGATTTACTGCTGTAGCTTTATCTATTGCCTGTGTTTTCGAGTGTGTATCTGACTTCCTTTGGTTGGAATTTTCCTTCTAGTGCTTTCTGTAGGGCTGGGTTTATGGATAGGTATTGTTGAAATCTGGTTTTGTCTTGGAATGTCTTGTTCCTTTAGTCTATGATGATTGAAAGTTTTGCTGGGTATGTTAGTCTGGGCTGACATCCATGGTCTCTTAGTGTCTGCATTACATCTGTCCAGGTCCTTCTGGCTTTCAAAGTCTCCATTGAGAAATCGGGTGTTATTCTGATGGGTTTACCTTTATGGGTCACTCATATGCTTCCTTTGACGTACACAGTGCAAATAGCACACGGGCCTGTTCCGAGCAAGTACAGTGTATTGGACTGAAGAGGAGCTCCTCTTTTAGTCAGTTTACAATGCTGAGATGAACTGGATGTGGCTCTTGTGTATAGGAATGACAGTTCTTTTGTTCTGAGCCAGATCACACTTCTGGCCCTATATGAAACACAGTAGAGTACCAGAGTGCCCCTTTCTCAAAAGATGAGTGTGTTTATTGTAAGCCAAGCTAGGATTAAAATCCCCTTCATACACCGAGTTGAATCCCATTCAGTTTGAACTTCTAACAGCAATAGTTATTTTAGGGTAAGTTCAACCACTCTTATGCTCCCCTTTCCATAAAGAGTGAAAATAGCACTCGCGTCTGTACCCGGAAAGTACAGTGTGTTGGACTGAAGAGGAATTCCTGTTTTTTTCACTTTCCTATGCTGAGTTGAACTAAATATGCCCCGTGTGTGTTGGAGTTACAGTTCTATGGTTCTGAAGCAGCTCACTGTTGTGGCCGTGTAGGAAACACAGTAGAGTACCAGAGTGCCCTTTCTCAAAAGCAGAGTATTTTTCTTGTAATCCAAGCTAGGACTCCATTTCCCTTCCTAAATGGAGTTGAATCCCATTAAGGTTGAACTCCTAGCTGCAAGAGTTAGTTTGGGGTAATGACAACCACTCTTGTGCTCCACAGGCCATACACAGTGCAAATAGTACTCATGTCTGTTCCCATCAAGTACAGTGTATTGGACTGAAGATGAGCTCCTGTTTTAGTCAGTTTCCTATGCTAAGATGAATTGGATGTGGTTCTTGTGTGAGGAATAACAGTTCTTTTGTTCTGAGCCAGCCCACTCTTCTGGCCCTATAGGAAACACAGTAGAGTACAAGAGTACCCTTTCTCAAAAGCAGAGTTATTTTCTTGTAAGCCAAACTAGGGTTTAATTCACTTCCTGAAAGGAGTTGAATTCACATTCAGTTTCAACTTCTAGCAATAGTGTTATTCAGGGTAAGTTCAACCACTCTTGTGCTATTCTGGCCATAACAGTGCAAATAGCACTCGTGTCTGTTCCAGCAAGTACAGTGTATTGGACTGAAGAGAAGCTCTTGTTTTACTTAGTTTCCAATACTGAGTTGAACTAGATATGCCCGTTTGTGTAGGAAGCACAGTTCTTTTGTTCTGAGCTAGCTCACTGTACTGGCCTATAGGAAACACAGTAGAGTGCAAGAGTGCCTTTTCTCAAAAGCAGAGTGTTTTTCTTGTAAGGCAACTAGGGTTCAATTCAACTTCCTAAAGGAGTTGAATCACATTCAGTTTCAAGTTCTAGCAGCAAGTGTTAATTCAGGGTAAGAACAGCCACTCTTGTGCTATTCTGGCCATAAACAGTGCAAATAGCACTCGCGTCTGTTCCCAGCAAGTACAGTGTATTGGACTGAAGAGAAGCTCCTGTTTTACTTAGTTTCCAATACTGAGTTGAACTAGATATGCCCGTTTGTGTAGGAAGCACAGTTCTTTTGTTCTGAGCTAGCTCACTGTACTGGCCCTATAGGAAACACAGTAGAGTGCAAGAGTGCTGTTTCTCAAAAGCAGAGTGTTTTACTTGTAAGGCAACTAGGCTTCAATTAACTTCCTAAACGGAGTTGAATCACATTCAGTTTCAAGTTCTAGCAGTAAGTGTTAATTCAGGGTAAGAACAGCCACTCTTGTGCTATTCTGGCCATAAACAGTGCAAATAGCACTCGCGTCTGTTCCCAGCAAGTACAGTGTATTGGACTGAAGAGAAGCTCCTGTTTTACTTAGTTTCCAATACTGAGTTGAACTAGATATGCCCGTTTGTGTAGGAAGCACAGTTCTTTTGTTCTGAGCTAGCTCACTGTACTGGCCCTATAGGAAACACAGTAGAGTGCAAGAGTGCCTGTTTCTCAAAAGCAGAGTGTTTTTCTTGTAAGGCAACTAGGGTTCAATTCAACTTCCTAAACGGAGTTGAATCACATTCAGTTTCAAGTTCTAGCAGTAAGTGTTAATTCAGGGTAAGAACAGCCACTCTTGTGCTATTCTGGCCATAAACAGTGCAAATAGCACTCGCGTCTGTTCCCAGCAAGTACAGTGTATTGGACTGAAGAGAAGCTCCTGTTTTACTTAGTTTCCAATACTGAGTTGAACTAGATATGCCCGTTTGTGTAGGAAGCACAGTTCTTTTGTTCTGAGCTAGCTCACTGTACTGGCCCTATAGGAAACACAGTAGAGTGCAAGAGTGCCTGTTTCTCAAAAGCAGAGTGTTTTTCTTGTAAGGCAACTAGGGTTCAATTAACTTCCTAAACGGAGTTGAATCACATTCAGTTTCAAGTTCTAGCAGCTAAGTGTTAATTCAGGGTAAGAACACCACTCTTGTGCTATTCTGGCCATAAACAGTGCAAATAGCACTCGCGTCTGTTCCCAGCAAGTACAGTGTATTGGACTGAAGAGAAGCTCCTGTTTTACTTAGTTTCCAATACTGAGTTGAACTAGATATGCCCGTTTGTGTAGGAAGCACAGTTCTTTTGTTCTGAGCTAGCTCACTGTACTGGCCCTATAGGAAACACAGTAGAGTGCAAGATGCCTTTTCTCAAAAGCAGAGTGTTTTTCTTGTAAGGCAACTAGGGTTCAATTAACTTCCTAAACGGAGTTGAATCACATTCAGTTTCAAGTTCTAGCAGCAAGTGTTAATTCAGGTAAGAACACCACTCTTGTGCTATTCTGGCCATAAACAGTGCAAATAGCACTCGCGTCTGTTCCCAGCAAGTACAGTGTATTGGACTGAAGAGAAGCTCCTGTTTTACTTAGTTTCCAATACTGAGTTGAACTAGATATGCCCGTTTGTGTAGGAAGCACAGTTCTTTTGTTCTGAGCTAGCTCACTGTACTGGCCCTATAGGAAACACAGTAGAGTGCAAGAGTGCCTGTTTCTCAAAAGCAGAGTGTTTTTCTTGTAAGGCCAACTAGGGTTCAATTAAACTTCCTAAACGGAGTTGAATCACATTCAGTTTCAAGTTCTAGCAGTAAGTGTTAATTCAGGGTAAGAACACCACTCTTGTGCTATTCTGGCCATAAACAGTGCAAATAGCACTCGCGTCTGTTCCCAGCAAGTACAGTGTATTGGACTGAAGAGAAGCTCCTGTTTTACTTAGTTTCCAATACTGAGTTGAACTAGATATGCCCGTTTGTGTAGGAAGCACAGTTCTTTTGTTCTGAGCTAGCTCACTGTACTGGCCCTATAGGAAACACAGTAGAGTGCAAGAGTGCCTGTTTCTCAAAAGCAGAGTGTTTTTCTTGTAAGGCAACTAGGGTTCAATTCAACTTCCTAAACGGAGTTGAATCACATTCAGTTTCAAGTTCTAGCAGTAAGTGTTAATTCAGGGTAAGAACACCACTCTTGTGCTATTCTGGCCATAAACAGTGCAAATAGCACTCGCGTCTGTTCCAGCAAGTACAGTGTATTGGACTGAAGAGAAGCTCCTGTTTTACTTAGTTTCCAATACTGAGTTGAACTAGATATGCCCGTTTGTGTAGGAAGCACAGTTCTTTTGTTCTGAGCTAGCTCACTGTACTGGCCCTATAGGAAACACAGTAGAGTGCAAGAATGCCTGTTTCTCAAAAGCAGAGTGTTTTTCTTGTAAGGCAACTAGGGTTCAATTAACTTCCTAAACGGAGTTGAATCACATTCAGTTTCAAGTTCTAGCAGTAAGTGTTAATTCAGGGTAAGAACACCACTCTTGTGCTATTCTGGCCATAAACAGTGCAAATAGCACTCGCGTCTGTTCCCAGCAAGTACAGTGTATTGGACTGAAGAGAAGCTCCTGTTTTACTTAGTTTCCAATACTGAGTTGAACTAGATATGCCCCGTTTGTGTAGGAAGCACAGTTCTTTTGTTCTGAGCTAGCTCACTGTACTGGCCCTATAGGAAACACAGTAGAGTGCAAGAGTGCCTGTTTCTCAAAAGCAGAGTGTTTTTCTTGTAAGGCAACTAGGGTTCAATTCAACTTCCTAAACGGAGTTGAATCACATTCAGTTTCAAGTTCTAGCAGTAAGTGTTCATTCAGGGTAAGAACACCACTCTTGTGCTATTCTGGCCATAAACAGTGCAAATAGCACTCGCGTCTGTTCCCAGCAAGTACAGTGTATTGGACTGAAGAGAAGCTCCTGTTTTACTTAGTTTCCAATACTGAGTTGAACTAGATATGCCCGTTTGTGTAGGAAGCACAGTTCTTTTGTTCTGAGCTAGCTCACTGTACTGGCCCTATAGGAAACACAGTAGAGTGCAAGAATGCCTGTTTCTCAAAAGCAGAGTGTTTTTCTTGTAAGGCAACTAGGGTTCAATTCAACTTCCTAAACGGAGTTGAATCACATTCAGTTTCAAGTTCTAGCAGTAAGTGTTAATTCAGGGTAAGAACACCACTCTTGTGCTATTCTGGCCATAAACAGTGCAAATAGCACTCGCGTCTGTTCCCAGCAAGTACAGTGTATTGGACTGAAGAGAAGCTCCTGTTTTACTTAGTTTCCAATACTGAGTTGAACTAGATATGCCCCGTTTGTGTAGGAAGCACAGTTCTTTTGTTCTGAGCTAGCTCACTGTACTGGCCCTATAGGAAACACAGTAGAGTGCAAGAATGCCTGTTTCTCAAAAGCAGAGTGTTTTTCTTGTAAGGCAACTAGGGTTCAATTAACTTCCTAAACGGAGTTGAATCACATTCAGTTTCAAGTTCTAGCAGTAAGTGTTCATTCAGGGTAAGAACACCACTCTTGTGCTATTCTGGCCATAAACAGTGCAAATAGCACTCGCGTCTGTTCCCAGCAAGTACAGTGTATTGGACTGAAGAGAAGCTCCTGTTTTACTTAGTTTCCAATACTGAGTTGAACTAGATATGCCCGTTTGTGTAGGAAGCACAGTTCTTTTGTTCTGAGCTAGCTCACTGTACTGGCCCTATAGGAAACACAGTAGAGTGCAAGAATGCCTGTTTCTCAAAAGCAGAGTGTTTTTCTTGTAAGGCAACTAGGGTTCAATTAACTTCCTAAACGGAGTTGAATCACATTCAGTTTCAAGTTCTAGCAGTAAGTGTTAATTCAGGGTAAGAACACCACTCTTGTGCTATTCTGGCCATAAACAGTGCAAATAGCACTCGCGTCTGTTCCCAGCAAGTACAGTGTATTGGACTGAAGAGAAGCTCCTGTTTTACTTAGTTTCCAATACTGAGTTGAACTAGATATGCCCGTTTGTGTAGGAAGCACAGTTCTTTTGTTCTGAGCTAGCTCACTGTACTGGCCCTATAGGAAACACAGTAGAGTGCAAGAATGCCTGTTTCTCAAAAGCAGAGTGTTTTTCTTGTAAGGCAACTAGGGTTCAATTCAACTTCCTAAACGGAGTTGAATCACATTCAGTTTCAAGTTCTAGCAGTAAGTGTTAATTCAGGGTAAGAACACCACTCTTGTGCTATTCTGGCCATAAACAGTGCAAATAGCACTCGCGTCTGTTCCCAGCAAGTACAGTGTATTGGACTGAAGAGAAGCTCCTGTTTTACTTAGTTTCCAATACTGAGTTGAACTAGATATGCCCGTTTGTGTAGGAAGCACAGTTCTTTTGTTCTGAGCTAGCTCACTGTACTGGCCTATAGGAAACACAGTAGAGTGCAAGAATGCTTGTTTCTCAAAAGCAGAGTGTTTTTCTTGTAAGGCAACTAGGGTTCAATTAACTTCCTAAACGGAGTTGAATCACATTCAGTTTCAAGTTCTAGCAGTAAGTGTTAATTCAGGGTAAGAACACCACTCTTGTGCTATTCTGGCCATAAACAGTGCAAATAGCACTCGCGTCTGTTCCCAGCAAGTACAGTGTATTGGACTGAAGAGAAGCTCCTGTTTTACTTAGTTTCCAATACTGAGTTGAACTAGATATGCCCGTTTGTGTAGGAAGCACAGTTCTTTTGTTCTGAGCTAGCTCACTGTACTGGCCCTATAGGAAACACAGTAGAGTGCAAGAATGCCTGTTTCTCAAAAGCAGAGTGTTTTTCTTGTAAGGCAACTAGGGTTCAATTCAACTTCCTAAACGGAGTTGAATCACATTCAGTTTCAAGTTCTAGCAGTAAGTGTTCATTCAGGGTAAGAACACCACTCTTGTGCTATTCTGGCCATAAACAGTGCAAATAGCACTCGCGTCTGTTCCCAGCAAGTACAGTGTATTGGACTGAAGAGAAGCTCCTGTTTTACTTAGTTTCCAATACTGAGTTGAACTAGATATGCCCGTTTGTGTAGGAAGCACAGTTCTTTTGTTCTGAGCTAGCTCACTGTACTGGCCCTATAGGAAACACAGTAGAGTGCAAGAATGCCTGTTTCTCAAAAGCAGAGTGTTTTTCTTGTAAGGCAACTAGGGTTCAATTAACTTCCTAAACGGAGTTGAATCACATTCAGTTTCAAGTTCTAGCAGTAAGTGTTCATTCAGGTAAGAACACCACTCTTGTGCTATTCTGGCCATAAACAGTGCAAATAGCACTCGCGTCTGTTCCCAGCAAGTACAGTGTATTGGACTGAAGAGAAGCTCCTGTTTTACTTAGTTTCCAATACTGAGTTGAACTAGATATGCCCCGTTTGTGTAGGAAGCACAGTTCTTTTGTTCTGAGCTAGCTCACTGTACTGGCCCTATAGGAAACACAGTAGAGTGCAAGAATGCCTGTTTCTCAAAAGCAGAGTGTTTTTCTTGTAAGGCACACTAGGGTTCAATTCAACTTCCTAAACGGAGTTGAATCACATTCAGTTTCAAGTTCTAGCAGTAAGTGTTAATTCAGGGTAAGAACACCACTCTTGTGCTATTCTGGCCATAAACAGTGCAAATAGCACTCGCGTCTGTTCCCAGCAAGTACAGTGTATTGGACTGAAGAGAAGCTCCTGTTTTACTTAGTTTCCAATACTGAGTTGAACTAGATATGCCCCGTTTGTGTAGGAAGCACAGTTCTTTTGTTCTGAGCTAGCTCACTGTACTGGCCCTATAGGAAACACAGTAGAGTGCAAGAATGCCTGTTTCTCAAAAGCAGAGTGTTTTTCTTGTAAGGCAACTAGGGTTCAATTAACTTCCTAAACGGAGTTGAATCACATTCAGTTTCAAGTTCTAGCAGTAAGTGTTAATTCAGGGTAAGAACACCACTCTTGTGCTATTCTGGCCATAAACAGTGCAAATAGCACTCGCGTCTGTTCCCAGCAAGTACAGTGTATTGGACTGAAGAGAAGCTCCTGTTTTACTTAGTTTCCAATACTGAGTTGAACTAGATATGCCCCGTTTGTGTAGGAAGCACAGTTCTTTTGTTCTGAGCTAGCTCACTGTACTGGCCCTATAGGAAACACAGTAGAGTGCAAGAATGCCTGTTTCTCAAAAGCAGAGTGTTTTTCTTGTAAGGCAACTAGGGTTCAATTAACTTCCTAAACGGAGTTGAATCACATTCAGTTTCAAGTTCTAGCAGTAAGTGTTAATTCAGGGTAAGAACACACTATTGTGCTATTCTGGCCATAAACAGTGCAAATAGCACTCGCGTCTGTTCCCAGCAAGTACAGTGTATTGGACTGAAGAGAAGCTCCTGTTTTACTTAGTTTCCAATACTGAGTTGAACTAGATATGCCCCGTTTGTGTAGGAAGCACAGTTCTTTTGTTCTGAGCTAGCTCACTGTACTGGCCCTATAGGAAACACAGTAGAGTGCAAGAATGCCTGTTTCTCAAAAGCAGAGTGTTTTTCTTGTAAGGCAACTAGGGTTCAATTCAACTTCCTAAACGGAGTTGAATCACATTCAGTTTCAAGTTCTAGCAGTAAGTGTTCATTCAGGGTAAGAACACCACTCTTGTGCTATTCTGGCCATAAACAGTGCAAATAGCACTCGCGTCTGTTCCCAGCAAGTACAGTGTATTGGACTGAAGAGAAGCTCCTGTTTTACTTAGTTTCCAATACTGAGTTGAACTAGATATGCCCGTTTGTGTAGGAAGCACAGTTCTTTTGTTCTGAGCTAGCTCACTGTACTGGCCCTATAGGAAACACAGTAGAGTGCAAGAATGCCTGTTTCTCAAAAGCAGAGTGTTTTTCTTGTAAGGCAACTAGGGTTCAATTAACTTCCTAAACGGAGTTGAATCACATTCAGTTTCAAGTTCTAGCAGTAAGTGTTAATTCAGGGTAAGAACACCACTCTTGTGCTATTCTGGCCATAAACAGTGCAAATAGCACTCGCGTCTGTTCCCAGCAAGTACAGTGTATTGGACTGAAGAGAAGCTCCTGTTTTACTTAGTTTCCAATACTGAGTTGAACTAGATATGCCCCGTTTGTGTAGGAAGCACAGTTCTTTTGTTCTGAGCTAGCTCACTGTACTGGCCCTATAGGAAACACAGTAGAGTGCAAGAATGCCTGTTTCTCAAAAGCAGAGTGTTTTTCTTGTAAGGCAACTAGGGTTCAATTAACTTCCTAAACGGAGTTGAATCACATTCAGTTTCAAGTTCTAGCAGTAAGTGTTCATTCAGGGTAAGAACACCACTCTTGTGCTATTCTGGCCATAAACAGTGCAAATAGCACTCGCGTCTGTTCCCAGCAAGTACAGTGTATTGGACTGAAGAGAAGCTCCTGTTTTACTTAGTTTCCAATACTGAGTTGAACTAGATATGCCCCGTTTGTGTAGGAAGCACAGTTCTTTTGTTCTGAGCTAGCTCACTGTACTGGCCCTATAGGAAACACAGTAGAGTGCAAGAATGCCTGTTTCTCAAAAGCAGAGTGTTTTTCTTGTAAGGCACACTAGGGTTCAATTAACTTCCTAAACGGAGTTGAATCACATTCAGTTTCAAGTTCTAGCAGTAAGTGTTCATTCAGGGTAAGAACACCACTCTTGTGCTATTCTGGCCATAAACAGTGCAAATAGCACTCGCGTCTGTTCCCAGCAAGTACAGTGTATTGGACTGAAGAGAAGCTCCTGTTTTACTTAGTTTCCAATACTGAGTTGAACTAGATATGCCCCGTTTGTGTAGGAAGCACAGTTCTTTTGTTCTGAGCTAGCTCACTGTACTGGCCCTATAGGAAACACAGTAGAGTGCAAGAATGCTTATTTCTCAAAAGCAGAGTGTTTTTCTTGTAAGGCACACTAGGGTTCAATTCAACTTCCTAAACGGAGTTGAATGACATTCAGTTTCAATTTCTAGCATTAAGTGTTTATTCAGGGTAAGAACACCACTATTGTGCTATTCTGGCCATAAACAGTGCAAATAGCACTCGCGTCTGTTCCCAGCAAGTACAGTGTATTGGACTGAAGAGAAGCTCCTGTTTTACTTAGTTTCCAATACTGAGTTGAACTAGATATGCCCCGTTTGTGTAGGAAGCACAGTTCTTTTGTTCTGAGCTAGCTCACTGTACTGGCCCTATAGGAAACACAGTAGAGTGCAAGAATGCCTGTTTCTCAAAAGCAGAGTGTTTTTCTTGTAAGGCAACTAGGGTTCAATTAACTTCCTAAACGGAGTTGAATCACATTCAGTTTCAAGTTCTAGCAGTAAGTGTTAATTCAGGGTAAGAACACCACTCTTGTGCTATTCTGGCCATAAACAGTGCAAATAGCACTCGCGTCTGTTCCCAGCAAGTACAGTGTATTGGACTGAAGAGAAGCTCCTGTTTTACTTAGTTTCCAATACTGAGTTGAACTAGATATGCCCCGTTTGTGTAGGAAGCACAGTTCTTTTGTTCTGAGCTAGCTCACTGTACTGGCCCTATAGGAAACACAGTAGAGTGCAAGAATGCCTGTTTCTCAAAAGCAGAGTGTTTTTCTTGTAAGGCCAACTAGGGTTCAATTCAACTTCCTAAACGGAGTTGAATCACATTCAGTTTCAAGTTCTAGCAGTAAGTGTTCATTCAGGGTAAGAACACCACTCTTGTGCTATTCTGGCCATAAACAGTGCAAATAGCACTCGCGTCTGTTCCCAGCAAGTACAGTGTATTGGACTGAAGAGAAGCTCCTGTTTTACTTAGTTTCCAATACTGAGTTGAACTAGATATGCCCCGTTTGTGTAGGAAGCACAGTTCTTTTGTTCTGAGCTAGCTCACTGTACTGGCCCTATAGGAAACACAGTAGAGTGCAAGAGTGCCTGTTTCTCAAAAGCAGAGTGTTTTTCTTGTAAGGCAACTAGGGTTCAATTAACTTCCTAAACGGAGTTGAATCACATTCAGTTTCAAGTTCTAGCAGTAAGTGTTAATTCAGGGTAAGAACACCACTCTTGTGCTATTCTGGCCATAAACAGTGCAAATAGCACTCGCGTCTGTTCCCAGCAAGTACAGTGTATTGGACTGAAGAGAAGCTCCTGTTTTACTTAGTTTCCAATACTGAGTTGAACTAGATATGCCCGTTTGTGTAGGAAGCACAGTTCTTTTGTTCTGAGCTAGCTCACTGTACTGGCCCTATAGGAAACACAGTAGAGTGCAAGAATGCCTGTTTCTCAAAAGCAGAGTGTTTTTCTTGTAAGGCAACTAGGGTTCAATTAACTTCCTAAACGGAGTTGAATCACATTCAGTTTCAAGTTCTAGCAGTAAGTGTTAATTCAGGGTAAGAACACCACTCTTGTGCTATTCTGGCCATAAACAGTGCAAATAGCACTCGCGTCTGTTCCCAGCAAGTACAGTGTATTGGACTGAAGAGAAGCTCCTGTTTTACTTAGTTTCCAATACTGAGTTGAACTAGATATGCCCCGTTTGTGTAGGAAGCACAGTTCTTTTGTTCTGAGCTAGCTCACTGTACTGGCCCTATAGGAAACACAGTAGAGTGCAAGAATGCCTGTTTCTCAAAAGCAGAGTGTTTTTCTTGTAAGGCAACTAGGGTTCAATTAACTTCCTAAACGGAGTTGAATCACATTCAGTTTCAAGTTCTAGCAGTAAGTGTTAATTCAGGGTAAGAACACCACTCTTGTGCTATTCTGGCCATAAACAGTGCAAATAGCACTCGCGTCTGTTCCCAGCAAGTACAGTGTATTGGACTGAAGAGAAGCTCCTGTTTTACTTAGTTTCCAATACTGAGTTGAACTAGATATGCCCCGTTTGTGTAGGAAGCACAGTTCTTTTGTTCTGAGCTAGCTCACTGTACTGGCCCTATAGGAAACACAGTAGAGTGCAAGAATGCCTGTTTCTCAAAAGCAGAGTGTTTTTCTTGTAAGGCAACTAGGGTTCAATTAACTTCCTAAACGGAGTTGAATCACATTCAGTTTCAAGTTCTAGCAGTAAGTGTTAATTCAGGGTAAGAACACCACTCTTGTGCTATTCTGGCCATAAACAGTGCAAATAGCACTCGCGTCTGTTCCCAGCAAGTACAGTGTATTGGACTGAAGAGAAGCTCCTGTTTTACTTAGTTTCCAATACTGAGTTGAACTAGATATGCCCCGTTTGTGTAGGAAGCACAGTTCTTTTGTTCTGAGCTAGCTCACTGTACTGGCCCTATAGGAAACACAGTAGAGTGCAAGAATGCCTGTTTCTCAAAAGCAGAGTGTTTTTCTTGTAAGGCACACTAGGGTTCAATTAACTTCCTAAACGGAGTTGAATCACATTCAGTTTCAAGTTCTAGCAGTAAGTGTTAATTCAGGGTAAGAACACCACTCTTGTGCTATTCTGGCCATAAACAGTGCAAATAGCATTCGCGTCTGTTCCCAGCAAGTACAGTGTATTGGACTGAAGAGAAGCTCCTGTTTTACTTAGTTTCCAATACTGAGTTGAACTAGATATGCCCGTTTGTGTAGGAAGCACAGTTCTTTTGTTCTGAGCTAGCTCACTGTACTGGCCCTATAGGAAACACAGTAGAGTGCAAGAATGCCTGTTTCTCAAAAGCAGAGTGTTTTTCTTGTAAGGCAACTAGGGTTCAATTAACTTCCTAAACGGAGTTGAATCACATTCAGTTTCAAGTTCTAGCATAAGTGTTAATTCAGGGTAAGAACACCACTATTGTGCTATTCTGGCCATAAACAGTGCAAATAGCACTCGCGTCTGTTCCCAGCAAGTACAGTGTATTGGACTGAAGAGAAGCTCCTGTTTTACTTAGTTTCCAATACTGAGTTGAACTAGATATGCCCGTTTGTGTAGGAAGCACAGTTCTTTTGTTCTGAGCTAGCTCACTGTACTGGCCCTATAGGAAACACAGTAGAGTGCAAGAATGCTTATTTCTCAAAAGCAGAGTGTTTTTGGTGTAAGGCACACTAGGGTTCAATTAACTTCCTAAACGGAGTTGAATCACATTCAGTTTCAAGTTCTAGCAGTAAGTGTTAATTCAGGGTAAGAACACCACTCTTGTGCTATTCTGGCCATAAACAGTGCAAATAGCACTCGCGTCTGTTCCCAGCAAGTACAGTGTATTGGACTGAAGAGAAGCTCCTGTTTTACTTAGTTTCCAATACTGAGTTGAACTAGATATGCCCGTTTGTGTAGGAAGCACAGTTCTTTTGTTCTGAGCTAGCTCACTGTACTGGCCCTATAGGAAACACAGTAGAGTGCAAGAATGCCTTTTCTCAAAAGCAGAGTGTTTTTCTTGTAAGGCACACTAGGGTTCAATTAACTTCCTAAACGGAGTTGAATCACATTCAGTTTCAAGTTCTAGCAGTAAGTGTTAATTCAGGGTAAGAACACCACTCTTGTGCTATTCTGGCCATAAACAGTGCAAATAGCACTCGCGTCTGTTCCCAGCAAGTACAGTGTATTGGACTGAAGAGAAGCTCCTGTTTTACTTAGTTTCCAATACTGAGTTGAACTAGATATGCCCGTTTGTGTAGGAAGCACAGTTCTTTTGTTCTGAGCTAGCTCACTGTACTGGCCCTATAGGAAACACAGTAGAGTGCAAGAATGCCTTTTCTCAAAAGCAGAGTGTTTTTCTTGTAAGGCACACTAGGGTTCAATTAACTTCCTAAACGGAGTTGAATCACATTCAGTTTCAAGTTCTAGCAGTAAGTGTTCATTCAGGGTAAGAACACCACTCTTGTGCTATTCTGGCCATAAACAGTGCAAATAGCACTCGCGTCTGTTCCAGCAAGTACAGTGTATTGGACTGAAGAGAAGCTCCTGTTTTACTTAGTTTCCAATACTGAGTTGAACTAGATATGCCCGTTTGTGTAGGAAGCACAGTTCTTTTGTTCTGAGCTAGCTCACTGTACTGGCCCTATAGGAAACACAGTAGAGTGCAAGAATGCCTTTTCTCAAAAGCAGAGTGTTTTTCTTGTAAGGCAACTAGGGTTCAATTAAACTTCCTAAACGGAGTTGAATCACATTCAGTTTCAAGTTCTAGCAGCAAGTGTTAATTCAGGGTAAGAACACCACTCTTGTGCTATTCTGGCCATAAACAGTGCAAATAGCACTCGCGTCTGTTCCCAGCAAGTACAGTGTATTGGACTGAAGAGAAGCTCCTGTTTTACTTAGTTTCCAATACTGAGTTGAACTAGATATGCCCCGTTTGTGTAGGAAGCACAGTTCTTTTGTTCTGAGCTAGCTCACTGTACTGGCCCTATAGGAAACACAGTAGAGTGCAAGAATGCCTGTTTCTCAAAAGCAGAGTGTTTTTCTTGTAAGGCAA
>NW_023504273.1:0-23786 GCF_004664715.2 Peromyscus leucopus
TGAGCTAGCTCACTGTACTGGCCCTATAGGAAACACAGTAGAGTGCAAGAATGCTTATTTCTCAAAAGCAGAGTGTTTTTGTGTAAGGCACACTAGGGTTCAATTGAACTTCCTAAACGGAGTTGAATCACATTCAGTTTCAAGTTCTAGCATTAAGTGTTAATTCAGGGTAAGAACACCACTATTGTGCTATTCTGGCCATAAACAGTGCAAATAGCACTCGCGTCTGTTCCCAGCAAGTACAGTGTATTGGACTGAAGAGAAGCTCCTGTTTTACTTAGTTTCCAATACTGAGTTGAACTAGATATGCCCCGTTTGTGTAGGAAGCACAGTTCTTTTGTTCTGAGCTAGCTCACTGTACTGGCCCTATAGGAAACACAGTAGAGTGCAAGAATGCTTATTTCTCAAAAGCAGAGTGTTTTTGGTGTAAGGCACACTAGGGTTCAATTAACTTCCTAAACGGAGTTGAATGACATTCAGTTTCAATTTCTAGCATTAAGTGTTAATTCAGGGTAAGAACACCACTATTGTGCTATTCTGGCCATAAACAGTGCAAATAGCACTCGCGTCTGTTCCCAGCAAGTACAGTGTATTGGACTGAAGAGAAGCTCCTGTTTTACTTAGTTTCCAATACTGAGTTGAACTAGATATGCCCCGTTTGTGTAGGAAGCACAGTTCTTTTGTTCTGAGCTAGCTCACTGTACTGGCCCTATAGGAAACACAGTAGAGTGCAAGAATGCTTATTTCTCAAAAGCAGAGTGTTTTTGGTGTAAGGCACACTAGGGTTCAATTAACTTCCTAAACGGAGTTGAATCACATTCAGTTTCAATTTCTAGCATTAAGTGTTAATTCAGGGTAAGAACACCACTATTGTGCTATTCTGGCCATAAACAGTGCAAATAGCACTCGCGTCTGTTCCAGCAAGTACAGTGTATTGGACTGAAGAGAAGCTCCTGTTTTACTTAGTTTCCAATACTGAGTTGAACTAGATATGCCCCGTTTGTGTAGGAAGCACAGTTCTTTTGTTCTGAGCTAGCTCACTGTACTGGCCCTATAGGAAACACAGTAGAGTGCAAGAATGCTTATTTCTCAAAAGCAGAGTGTTTTTGGTGTAAGGCACACTAGGGTTCAATTGAACTTCCTAAACGGAGTTGAATCACATTCAGTTTCAATTTCTAGCATTAAGTGTTAATTCAGGGTAAGAACACCACTATTGTGCTATTCTGGCCATAAACAGTGCAAATAGCACTCGCGTCTGTTCCCAGCAAGTACAGTGTATTGGACTGAAGAGAAGCTCCTGTTTTACTTAGTTTCCAATACTGAGTTGAACTAGATATGCCCGTTTGTGTAGGAAGCACAGTTCTTTTGTTCTGAGCTAGCTCACTGTACTGGCCCTATAGGAAACACAGTAGAGTGCAAGAATGCTTATTTCTCAAAAGCAGAGTGTTTTTGGTGTAAGGCACACTAGGGTTCAATTAACTTCCTAAACGGAGTTGAATCACATTCAGTTTCAATTTCTAGCATTAAGTGTTAATTCAGGGTAAGAACACCACTATTGTGCTATTCTGGCCATAAACAGTGCAAATAGCACTCGCGTCTGTTCCCAGCAAGTACAGTGTATTGGACTGAAGAGAAGCTCCTGTTTTACTTAGTTTCCAATACTGAGTTGAACTAGATATGCCCCGTTTGTGTAGGAAGCACAGTTCTTTTGTTCTGAGCTAGCTCACTGTACTGGCCCTATAGGAAACACAGTAGAGTGCAAGAATGCTTATTTCTCAAAAGCAGAGTGTTTTTGGTGTAAGGCACACTAGGGTTCAATTAACTTCCTAAACGGAGTTGAATCACATTCAGTTTCAATTTCTAGCATTAAGTGTTCATTCAGGGTAAGAACACCACTATTGTGCTATTCTGGCCATAAACAGTGCAAATAGCACTCGCGTCTGTTCCCAGCAAGTACAGTGTATTGGACTGAAGAGAAGCTCCTGTTTTACTTAGTTTCCAATACTGAGTTGAACTAGATATGCCCCGTTTGTGTAGGAAGCACAGTTCTTTTGTTCTGAGCTAGCTCACTGTACTGGCCCTATAGGAAACACAGTAGAGTGCAAGAATGCTTATTTCTCAAAAGCAGAGTGTTTTTGGTGTAAGGCACACTAGGGTTCAATTAACTTCCTAAACGGAGTTGAATGACATTCAGTTTCAATTTCTAGCATTAAGTGTTCATTCAGGGTAAGAACACCACTATTGTGCTATTCTGGCCATAAACAGTGCAAATAGCACTCGCGTCTGTTCCCAGCAAGTACAGTGTATTGGACTGAAGAGAAGCTCCTGTTTTACTTAGTTTCCAATACTGAGTTGAACTAGATATGCCCGTTTGTGTAGGAAGCACAGTTCTTTTGTTCTGAGCTAGCTCACTGTACTGGCCCTATAGGAAACACAGTAGAGTGCAAGAATGCTTATTTCTCAAAAGCAGAGTGTTTTTGGTGTAAGGCACACTAGGGTTCAATTAACTTCCTAAACGGAGTTGAATGACATTCAGTTTCAATTTCTAGCATTAAGTGTTCATTCAGGGTAAGAACACCACTATTGTGCTATTCTGGCCATAAACAGTGCAAATAGCACTCGCGTCTGTTCCCAGCAAGTACAGTGTATTGGACTGAAGAGAAGCTCCTGTTTTACTTAGTTTCCAATACTGAGTTGAACTAGATATGCCCCGTTTGTGTAGGAAGCACAGTTCTTTTGTTCTGAGCTAGCTCACTGTACTGGCCCTATAGGAAACACAGTAGAGTGCAAGAATGCTTATTTCTCAAAAGCAGAGTGTTTTTGGTGTAAGGCACACTAGGGTTCAATTAACTTCCTAAACGGAGTTGAATCACATTCAGTTTCAATTTCTAGCATTAAGTGTTATTCAGGGTAAGAACACCACTATTGTGCTATTCTGGCCATAAACAGTGCAAATAGCACTCGCGTCTGTTCCCAGCAAGTACAGTGTATTGGACTGAAGAGAAGCTCCTGTTTTACTTAGTTTCCAATACTGAGTTGAACTAGATATGCCCGTTTGTGTAGGAAGCACAGTTCTTTTGTTCTGAGCTAGCTCACTGTACTGGCCCTATAGGAAACACAGTAGAGTGCAAGAATGCTTATTTCTCAAAAGCAGAGTGTTTTTGGTGTAAGGCACACTAGGGTTCAATTGAACTTCCTAAACGGAGTTGAATGACATTCAGTTTCAATTTCTAGCATTAAGTGTTCATTCAGGGTAAGAACACCACTATTGTGCTATTCTGGCCATAAACAGTGCAAATAGCACTCGCGTCTGTTCCCAGCAAGTACAGTGTATTGGACTGAAGAGAAGCTCCTGTTTTACTTAGTTTCCAATACTGAGTTGAACTAGATATGCCCCGTTTGTGTAGGAAGCACAGTTCTTTTGTTCTGAGCTAGCTCACTGTACTGGCCCTATAGGAAACACAGTAGAGTGCAAGAATGCTTATTTCTCAAAAGCAGAGTGTTTTTGGTGTAAGGCACACTAGGGTTCAATTGAACTTCCTAAACGGAGTTGAATCACATTCAGTTTCAATTTCTAGCATTAAGTGTTAATTCAGGGTAAGAACACCACTATTGTGCTATTCTGGCCATAAACAGTGCAAATAGCACTCGCGTCTGTTCCCAGCAAGTACAGTGTATTGGACTGAAGAGAAGCTCCTGTTTTACTTAGTTTCCAATACTGAGTTGAACTAGATATGCCCCGTTTGTGTAGGAAGCACAGTTCTTTTGTTCTGAGCTAGCTCACTGTACTGGCCCTATAGGAAACACAGTAGAGTGCAAGAATGCTTATTTCTCAAAAGCAGAGTGTTTTTGGTGTAAGGCACACTAGGGTTCAATTGAACTTCCTAAACGGAGTTGAATCACATTCAGTTTCAATTTCTAGCATTAAGTGTTCATTCAGGGTAAGAACACCACTATTGTGCTATTCTGGCCATAAACAGTGCAAATAGCACTCGCGTCTGTTCCCAGCAAGTACAGTGTATTGGACTGAAGAGAAGCTCCTGTTTTACTTAGTTTCCAATACTGAGTTGAACTAGATATGCCCCGTTTGTGTAGGAAGCACAGTTCTTTTGTTCTGAGCTAGCTCACTGTACTGGCCCTATAGGAAACACAGTAGAGTGCAAGAATGCTTATTTCTCAAAAGCAGAGTGTTTTTGGTGTAAGGCACACTAGGGTTCAATTAACTTCCTAAACGGAGTTGAATGACATTCAGTTTCAATTTCTAGCATTAAGTGTTAATTCAGGGTAAGAACACCACTATTGTGCTATTCTGGCCATAAACAGTGCAAATAGCACTCGCGTCTGTTCCCAGCAAGTACAGTGTATTGGACTGAAGAGAAGCTCCTGTTTTACTTAGTTTCCAATACTGAGTTGAACTAGATATGCCCCGTTTGTGTAGGAAGCACAGTTCTTTTGTTCTGAGCTAGCTCACTGTACTGGCCCTATAGGAAACACAGTAGAGTGCAAGAATGCTTATTTCTCAAAAGCAGAGTGTTTTGGTGTAAGGCACACTAGGGTTCAATTAACTTCCTAAACGGAGTTGAATCACATTCAGTTTCAATTTCTAGCATTAAGTGTTCATTCAGGGTAAGAACACCACTATTGTGCTATTCTGGCCATAAACAGTGCAAATAGCACTCGCGTCTGTTCCCAGCAAGTACAGTGTATTGGACTGAAGAGAAGCTCCTGTTTTACTTAGTTTCCAATACTGAGTTGAACTAGATATGCCCGTTTGTGTAGGAAGCACAGTTCTTTTGTTCTGAGCTAGCTCACTGTACTGGCCCTATAGGAAACACAGTAGAGTGCAAGAATGCTTATTTCTCAAAAGCAGAGTGTTTTTGGTGTAAGGCACACTAGGGTTCAATTGAACTTCCTAAACGGAGTTGAATGACATTCAGTTTCAATTTCTAGCATTAAGTGTTCATTCAGGGTAAGAACACCACTATTGTGCTATTCTGGCCATAAACAGTGCAAATAGCACTCGCGTCTGTTCCCAGCAAGTACAGTGTATTGGACTGAAGAGAAGCTCCTGTTTTACTTAGTTTCCAATACTGAGTTGAACTAGATATGCCCCGTTTGTGTAGGAAGCACAGTTCTTTTGTTCTGAGCTAGCTCACTGTACTGGCCCTATAGGAAACACAGTAGAGTGCAAGAATGCTTATTTCTCAAAAGCAGAGTGTTTTTGGTGTAAGGCACACTAGGGTTCAATTAACTTCCTAAACGGAGTTGAATGACATTCAGTTTCAATTTCTAGCATTAAGTGTTCATTCAGGGTAAGAACACCACTATTGTGCTATTCTGGCCATAAACAGTGCAAATAGCACTCGCGTCTGTTCCCAGCAAGTACAGTGTATTGGACTGAAGAGAAGCTCCTGTTTTACTTAGTTTCCAATACTGAGTTGAACTAGATATGCCCGTTTGTGTAGGAAGCACAGTTCTTTTGTTCTGAGCTAGCTCACTGTACTGGCCCTATAGGAAACACAGTAGAGTGCAAGAATGCTTATTTCTCAAAAGCAGAGTGTTTTGGTGTAAGGCACACTAGGGTTCAATTAACTTCCTAAACGGAGTTGAATGACATTCAGTTTCAATTTCTAGCATTAAGTGTTATTCAGGGTAAGAACACCACTATTGTGCTATTCTGGCCATAAACAGTGCAAATAGCACTCGCGTCTGTTCCCAGCAAGTACAGTGTATTGGACTGAAGAGAAGCTCCTGTTTTACTTAGTTTCCAATACTGAGTTGAACTAGATATGCCCCGTTTGTGTAGGAAGCACAGTTCTTTTGTTCTGAGCTAGCTCACTGTACTGGCCCTATAGGAAACACAGTAGAGTGCAAGAATGCTTATTTCTCAAAAGCAGAGTGTTTTTGGTGTAAGGCACACTAGGGTTCAATTGAACTTCCTAAACGGAGTTGAATGACATTCAGTTTCAATTTCTAGCATTAAGTGTTCATTCAGGGTAAGAACACCACTATTGTGCTATTCTGGCCATAAACAGTGCAAATAGCACTCGCGTCTGTTCCCAGCAAGTACAGTGTATTGGACTGAAGAGAAGCTCCTGTTTTACTTAGTTTCCAATACTGAGTTGAACTAGATATGCCCCGTTTGTGTAGGAAGCACAGTTCTTTTGTTCTGAGCTAGCTCACTGTACTGGCCCTATAGGAAACACAGTAGAGTGCAAGAATGCTTATTTCTCAAAAGCAGAGTGTTTTGGTGTAAGGCACACTAGGGTTCAATTGAACTTCCTAAACGGAGTTGAATGACATTCAGTTTCAATTTCTAGCATTAAGTGTTCATTCAGGGTAAGAACACCACTATTGTGCTATTCTGGCCATAAACAGTGCAAATAGCACTCGCGTCTGTTCCCAGCAAGTACAGTGTATTGGACTGAAGAGAAGCTCCTGTTTTACTTAGTTTCCAATACTGAGTTGAACTAGATATGCCCCGTTTGTGTAGGAAGCACAGTTCTTTTGTTCTGAGCTAGCTCACTGTACTGGCCCTATAGGAAACACAGTAGAGTGCAAGAATGCTTATTTCTCAAAAGCAGAGTGTTTTTGGTGTAAGGCACACTAGGGTTCAATTGAACTTCCTAAACGGAGTTGAATGACATTCAGTTTCAATTTCTAGCATTAAGTGTTCATTCAGGGTAAGAACACCACTATTGTGCTATTCTGGCCATAAACAGTGCAAATAGCACTCGCGTCTGTTCCCAGCAAGTACAGTGTATTGGACTGAAGAGAAGCTCCTGTTTTACTTAGTTTCCAATACTGAGTTGAACTAGATATGCCCCGTTTGTGTAGGAAGCACAGTTCTTTTGTTCTGAGCTAGCTCACTGTACTGGCCCTATAGGAAACACAGTAGAGTGCAAGAATGCTTATTTCTCAAAAGCAGAGTGTTTTTGGTGTAAGGCACACTAGGGTTCAATTGAACTTCCTAAACGGAGTTGAATGACATTCAGTTTCAATTTCTAGCATTAAGTGTTCATTCAGGGTAAGAACACCACTATTGTGCTATTCTGGCCATAAACAGTGCAAATAGCACTCGCGTCTGTTCCCAGCAAGTACAGTGTATTGGACTGAAGAGAAGCTCCTGTTTTACTTAGTTTCCAATACTGAGTTGAACTAGATATGCCCCGTTTGTGTAGGAAGCACAGTTCTTTTGTTCTGAGCTAGCTCACTGTACTGGCCCTATAGGAAACACAGTAGAGTGCAAGAATGCTTATTTCTCAAAAGCAGAGTGTTTTTGGTGTAAGGCACACTAGGGTTCAATTGAACTTCCTAAACGGAGTTGAATGACATTCAGTTTCAATTTCTAGCATTAAGTGTTCATTCAGGGTAAGAACACCACTATTGTGCTATTCTGGCCATAAACAGTGCAAATAGCACTCGCGTCTGTTCCCAGCAAGTACAGTGTATTGGACTGAAGAGAAGCTCCTGTTTTACTTAGTTTCCAATACTGAGTTGAACTAGATATGCCCCGTTTGTGTAGGAAGCACAGTTCTTTTGTTCTGAGCTAGCTCACTGTACTGGCCCTATAGGAAACACAGTAGAGTGCAAGAATGCTTATTTCTCAAAAGCAGAGTGTTTTGGTGTAAGGCACACTAGGGTTCAATTGAACTTCCTAAACGGAGTTGAATGACATTCAGTTTCAATTTCTAGCATTAAGTGTTCATTCAGGGTAAGAACACCACTATTGTGCTATTCTGGCCATAAACAGTGCAAATAGCACTCGCGTCTGTTCCCAGCAAGTACAGTGTATTGGACTGAAGAGAAGCTCCTGTTTTACTTAGTTTCCAATACTGAGTTGAACTAGATATGCCCCGTTTGTGTAGGAAGCACAGTTCTTTTGTTCTGAGCTAGCTCACTGTACTGGCCCTATAGGAAACACAGTAGAGTGCAAGAATGCTTATTTCTCAAAAGCAGAGTGTTTTGGGTGTAAGGCACACTAGGGTTCAATTGAACTTCCTAAACGGAGTTGAATGACATTCAGTTTCAATTTCTAGCATTAAGTGTTCATTCAGGGTAAGAACACCACTATTGTGCTATTCTGGCCATAAACAGTGCAAATAGCACTCGCGTCTGTTCCCAGCAAGTACAGTGTATTGGACTGAAGAGAAGCTCCTGTTTTACTTAGTTTCCAATACTGAGTTGAACTAGATATGCCCCGTTTGTGTAGGAAGCACAGTTCTTTTGTTCTGAGCTAGCTCACTGTACTGGCCCTATAGGAAACACAGTAGAGTGCAAGAATGCTTATTTCTCAAAAGCAGAGTGTTTTGGTGTAAGGCACACTAGGGTTCAATTGAACTTCCTAAACGGAGTTGAATGACATTCAGTTTCAATTTCTAGCATTAAGTGTTCATTCAGGGTAAGAACACCACTATTGTGCTATTCTGGCCATAAACAGTGCAAATAGCACTCGCGTCTGTTCCCAGCAAGTACAGTGTATTGGACTGAAGAGAAGCTCCTGTTTTACTTAGTTTCCAATACTGAGTTGAACTAGATATGCCCCGTTTGTGTAGGAAGCACAGTTCTTTTGTTCTGAGCTAGCTCACTGTACTGGCCCTATAGGAAACACAGTAGAGTGCAAGAATGCTTATTTCTCAAAAGCAGAGTGTTTTGGTGTAAGGCACACTAGGGTTCAATTGAACTTCCTAAACGGAGTTGAATGACATTCAGTTTCAATTTCTAGCATTAAGTGTTCATTCAGGGTAAGAACACCACTATTGTGCTATTCTGGCCATAAACAGTGCAAATAGCACTCGCGTCTGTTCCCAGCAAGTACAGTGTATTGGACTGAAGAGAAGCTCCTGTTTTACTTAGTTTCCAATACTGAGTTGAACTAGATATGCCCCGTTTGTGTAGGAAGCACAGTTCTTTTGTTCTGAGCTAGCTCACTGTACTGGCCCTATAGGAAACACAGTAGAGTGCAAGAATGCTTATTTCTCAAAAGCAGAGTGTTTTGGTGTAAGGCACACTAGGGTTCAATTGAACTTCCTAAACGGAGTTGAATGACATTCAGTTTCAATTTCTAGCATTAAGTGTTCATTCAGGGTAAGAACACCACTATTGTGCTATTCTGGCCATAAACAGTGCAAATAGCACTCGCGTCTGTTCCCAGCAAGTACAGTGTATTGGACTGAAGAGAAGCTCCTGTTTTACTTAGTTTCCAATACTGAGTTGAACTAGATATGCCCCGTTTGTGTAGGAAGCACAGTTCTTTTGTTCTGAGCTAGCTCACTGTACTGGCCCTATAGGAAACACAGTAGAGTGCAAGAATGCTTATTTCTCAAAAGCAGAGTGTTTTTGGTGTAAGGCACACTAGGGTTCAATTGAACTTCCTAAACGGAGTTGAATGACACTCAGTTTCAATTTCTAGCATTAAGTGTTCATTCAGGGTAAGAACACCACTATTGTGCTATTCTGGCCATAAACAGTGCAAATAGCACTCGCGTCTGTTCCCAGCAAGTACAGTGTATTGGACTGAAGAGAAGCTCCTGTTTTACTTAGTTTCCAATACTGAGTTGAACTAGATATGCCCCGTTTGTGTAGGAAGCACAGTTCTTTTGTTCTGAGCTAGCTCACTGTACTGGCCCTATAGGAAACACAGTAGAGTGCAAGAATGCTTATTTCTCAAAAGCAGAGTGTTTTGGGTGTAAGGCACACTAGGGTTCAATTGAACTTCCTAAACGGAGTTGAATGACATTCAGTTTCAATTTCTAGCATTAAGTGTTCATTCAGGGTAAGAACACCACTATTGTGCTATTCTGGCCATAAACAGTGCAAATAGCACTCGCGTCTGTTCCCAGCAAGTACAGTGTATTGGACTGAAGAGAAGCTCCTGTTTTACTTAGTTTCCAATACTGAGTTGAACTAGATATGCCCCGTTTGTGTAGGAAGCACAGTTCTTTTGTTCTGAGCTAGCTCACTGTACTGGCCCTATAGGAAACACAGTAGAGTGCAAGAATGCTTATTTCTCAAAAGCAGAGTGTTTTGGGTGTAAGGCACACTAGGGTTCAATTGAACTTCCTAAACGGAGTTGAATGACACTCAGTTTCAATTTCTAGCATTAAGTGTTCATTCAGGGTAAGAACACCACTATTGTGCTATTCTGGCCATAAACAGTGCAAATAGCACTCGCGTCTGTTCCCAGCAAGTACAGTGTATTGGACTGAAGAGAAGCTCCTGTTTTACTTAGTTTCCAATACTGAGTTGAACTAGATATGCCCCGTTTGTGTAGGAAGCACAGTTCTTTTGTTCTGAGCTAGCTCACTGTACTGGCCCTATAGGAAACACAGTAGAGTGCAAGAATGCTTATTTCTCAAAAGCAGAGTGTTTTGGGTGTAAGGCACACTAGGGTTCAATTGAACTTCCTAAACGGAGTTGAATGACACTCAGTTTCAATTTCTAGCATTAAGTGTTCATTCAGGGTAAGAACACCACTATTGTGCTATTCTGGCCATAAACAGTGCAAATAGCACTCGCGTCTGTTCCCAGCAAGTACAGTGTATTGGACTGAAGAGAAGCTCCTGTTTTACTTAGTTTCCAATACTGAGTTGAACTAGATATGCCCCGTTTGTGTAGGAAGCACAGTTCTTTTGTTCTGAGCTAGCTCACTGTACTGGCCCTATAGGAAACACAGTAGAGTGCAAGAATGCTTATTTCTCAAAAGCAGAGTGTTTTGGGTGTAAGGCACACTAGGGTTCAATTGAACTTCCTAAACGGAGTTGAATGACATTCAGTTTCAATTTCTAGCATTAAGTGTTCATTCAGGGTAAGAACACCACTATTGTGCTATTCTGGCCATAAACAGTGCAAATAGCACTCGCGTCTGTTCCCAGCAAGTACAGTGTATTGGACTGAAGAGAAGCTCCTGTTTTACTTAGTTTCCAATACTGAGTTGAACTAGATATGCCCCGTTTGTGTAGGAAGCACAGTTCTTTTGTTCTGAGCTAGCTCACTGTACTGGCCCTATAGGAAACACAGTAGAGTGCAAGAATGCTTATTTCTCAAAAGCAGAGTGTTTTGGGTGTAAGGCACACTAGGGTTCAATTGAACTTCCTAAACGGAGTTGAATGACACTCAGTTTCAATTTCTAGCATTAAGTGTTCATTCAGGGTAAGAACACCACTATTGTGCTATTCTGGCCATAAACAGTGCAAATAGCACTCGCGTCTGTTCCCAGCAAGTACAGTGTATTGGACTGAAGAGAAGCTCCTGTTTTACTTAGTTTCCAATACTGAGTTGAACTAGATATGCCCGTGTGTAGGAAGCACAGTTCTTTTGTTCTGAGCTAGCTCACTGTACTGGCCCTATAGGAAACACAGTAGAGTGCAAGAATGCTTATTTCTCAAAAGCAGAGTGTTTTGGGTGTAAGGCACACTAGGGTTCAATTGAACTTCCTAAACGGAGTTGAATGACACTCAGTTTCAATTTCTAGCATTAAGTGTTCATTCAGGGTAAGAACACCACTATTGTGCTATTCTGGCCATAAACAGTGCAAATAGCACTCGCGTCTGTTCCAGCAAGTACAGTGTATTGGACTGAAGAGAAGCTCCTGTTTTACTTAGTTTCAATACTGAGTTGAACTAGATATGCCCGTTTGTGTAGGAAGCACAGTTCTTTTGTTCTGAGCTAGCTCACTGTACTGGCCCTATAGGAAACACAGTAGAGTGCAAGAATGCTTATTTCTCAAAAGCAGAGTGTTTTGGGTGTAAGGCACACTAGGGTTCAATTGAACTTCCTAAACGGAGTTGAATGACACTCAGTTTCAATTTCTAGCATTAAGTGTTCATTCAGGGTAAGAACACCACTATTGTGCTATTCTGGCCATAAACAGTGCAAATAGCACTCGCGTCTGTTCCCAGCAAGTACAGTGTATTGGACTGAAGAGAAGCTCCTGTTTTACTTAGTTTCCAATACTGAGTTGAACTAGATATGCCCCGTTTGTGTAGGAAGCACAGTTCTTTTGTTCTGAGCTAGCTCACTGTACTGGCCCTATAGGAAACACAGTAGAGTGCAAGAATGCTTATTTCTCAAAAGCAGAGTGTTTTGGGTGTAAGGCACACTAGGGTTCAATTGAACTTCCTAAACGGAGTTGAATGACACTCAGTTTCAATTTCTAGCATTAAGTGTTCATTCAGGGTAAGAACACCACTATTGTGCTATTCTGGCCATAAACAGTGCAAATAGCACTCGCGTCTGTTCCCAGCAAGTACAGTGTATTGGACTGAAGAGAAGCTCCTGTTTTACTTAGTTTCCAATACTGAGTTGAACTAGATATGCCCCGTTTGTGTAGGAAGCACAGTTCTTTTGTTCTGAGCTAGCTCACTGTACTGGCCCTATAGGAAACACAGTAGAGTGCAAGAATGCTTATTTCTCAAAAGCAGAGTGTTTTGGGTGTAAGGCACACTAGGGTTCAATTGAACTTCCTAAACGGAGTTGAATGACACTCAGTTTCAATTTCTAGCATTAAGTGTTCATTCAGGGTAAGAACACCACTATTGTGCTATTCTGGCCATAAACAGTGCAAATAGCACTCGCGTCTGTTCCCAGCAAGTACAGTGTATTGGACTGAAGAGAAGCTCCTGTTTTACTTAGTTTCCAATACTGAGTTGAACTAGATATGCCCCGTTTGTGTAGGAAGCACAGTTCTTTTGTTCTGAGCTAGCTCACTGTACTGGCCCTATAGGAAACACAGTAGAGTGCAAGAATGCTTATTTCTCAAAAGCAGAGTGTTTTGGGTGTAAGGCACACTAGGGTTCAATTGAACTTCCTAAACGGAGTTGAATGACACTCAGTTTCAATTTCTAGCATTAAGTGTTCATTCAGGGTAAGAACACCACTATTGTGCTATTCTGGCCATAAACAGTGCAAATAGCACTCGCGTCTGTTCCCAGCAAGTACAGTGTATTGGACTGAAGAGAAGCTCCTGTTTTACTTAGTTTCCAATACTGAGTTGAACTAGATATGCCCGTTTGTGTAGGAAGCACAGTTCTTTTGTTCTGAGCTAGCTCACTGTACTGGCCCTATAGGAAACACAGTAGAGTGCAAGAATGCTTATTTCTCAAAAGCAGAGTGTTTTGGGTGTAAGGCACACTAGGGTTCAATTGAACTTCCTAAACGGAGTTGAATGACACTCAGTTTCAATTTCTAGCATTAAGTGTTCATTCAGGGTAAGAACACCACTATTGTGCTATTCTGGCCATAAACAGTGCAAATAGCACTCGCGTCTGTTCCCAGCAAGTACAGTGTATTGGACTGAAGAGAAGCTCCTGTTTTACTTAGTTTCCAATACTGAGTTGAACTAGATATGCCCCGTTTGTGTAGGAAGCACAGTTCTTTTGTTCTGAGCTAGCTCACTGTACTGGCCCTATAGGAAACACAGTAGAGTGCAAGAATGCTTATTTCTCAAAAGCAGAGTGTTTTGGGTGTAAGGCACACTAGGGTTCAATTGAACTTCCTAAACGGAGTTGAATGACACTCAGTTTCAATTTCTAGCATTAAGTGTTCATTCAGGGTAAGAACACCACTATTGTGCTATTCTGGCCATAAACAGTGCAAATAGCACTCGCGTCTGTTCCCAGCAAGTACAGTGTATTGGACTGAAGAGAAGCTCCTGTTTTACTTAGTTTCCAATACTGAGTTGAACTAGATATGCCCCGTTTGTGTAGGAAGCACAGTTCTTTTGTTCTGAGCTAGCTCACTGTACTGGCCCTATAGGAAACACAGTAGAGTGCAAGAATGCTTATTTCTCAAAAGCAGAGTGTTTTGGGTGTAAGGCACACTAGGGTTCAATTCAACTTCCTAAACGGAGTTGAATGACACTCAGTTTCAATTTCTAGCATTAAGTGTTCATTCAGGGTAAGAACACCACTATTGTGCTATTCTGGCCATAAACAGTGCAAATAGCACTCGCGTCTGTTCCCAGCAAGTACAGTGTATTGGACTGAAGAGAAGCTCCTGTTTTACTTAGTTTCCAATACTGAGTTGAACTAGATATGCCCCGTTTGTGTAGGAAGCACAGTTCTTTTGTTCTGAGCTAGCTCACTGTACTGGCCCTATAGGAAACACAGTAGAGTGCAAGAATGCTTATTTCTCAAAAGCAGAGTGTTTTGGGTGTAAGGCACACTAGGGTTCAATTCAACTTCCTAAACGGAGTTGAATGACACTCAGTTTCAATTTCTAGCATTAAGTGTTCATTCAGGGTAAGAACACCACTATTGTGCTATTCTGGCCATAAACAGTGCAAATAGCACTCGCGTCTGTTCCCAGCAAGTACAGTGTATTGGACTGAAGAGAAGCTCCTGTTTTACTTAGTTTCCAATACTGAGTTGAACTAGATATGCCCCGTTTGTGTAGGAAGCACAGTTCTTTTGTTCTGAGCTAGCTCACTGTACTGGCCCTATAGGAAACACAGTAGAGTGCAAGAATGCTTATTTCTCAAAAGCAGAGTGTTTTGGGTGTAAGGCACACTAGGGTTCAATTGAACTTCCTAAACGGAGTTGAATGACACTCAGTTTCAATTTCTAGCATTAAGTGTTCATTCAGGGTAAGAACACCACTATTGTGCTATTCTGGCCATAAACAGTGCAAATAGCACTCGCGTCTGTTCCCAGCAAGTACAGTGTATTGGACTGAAGAGAAGCTCCTGTTTTACTTAGTTTCCAATACTGAGTTGAACTAGATATGCCCCGTTTGTGTAGGAAGCACAGTTCTTTTGTTCTGAGCTAGCTCACTGTACTGGCCCTATAGGAAACACAGTAGAGTGCAAGAATGCTTATTTCTCAAAAGCAGAGTGTTTTGGGTGTAAGGCACACTAGGGTTCAATTGAACTTCCTAAACGGAGTTGAATGACACTCAGTTTCAATTTCTAGCATTAAGTGTTCATTCAGGGTAAGAACACCACTATTGTGCTATTCTGGCCATAAACAGTGCAAATAGCACTCGCGTCTGTTCCCAGCAAGTACAGTGTATTGGACTGAAGAGAAGCTCCTGTTTTACTTAGTTTCCAATACTGAGTTGAACTAGATATGCCCCGTTTGTGTAGGAAGCACAGTTCTTTTGTTCTGAGCTAGCTCACTGTACTGGCCCTATAGGAAACACAGTAGAGTACAAATAGCACTCATTTCTTTTTCCCAGCAAGAACAGTGCATTGGACTGAGAGGAGCTCCTGTATTACTTAGTTTCCAATACTGAGTTGAACTAGATATGCCCCGTTTGGGTAGGAAACCACACTTCTTTTGTTCTGAGGTAGCTCATTGTACTGGCCCTATAAGAATAGTAGAGTGCATGAATGCCTGATTCTCAAAAACAGAGTGTATTTCTTGTAAGGCACAGTACGGTTCAATTAAACTTCCTAAACAGAGTTGAATGACATTCAGTTTCAAGTTCTATCAGCAAGTATTAATTCAGGGTAAGAATACCACTCTTGTGCTATTATGGCCATATCACTACAAAAAGCACTTGCATCTGTTTTCAGCAAGTACAGTGTATTGGACTGAAGAGAAACTCCTGTTTTACTTAATTTCCAATACTGAGTTGAACTAGATATTCCCCGTTTGTGTAGGAAGCACAGTTCTTTTGTTCTGAGCTAGCTCACTGTACTGGCCCTATAGGAAACACAGTAGAGTGCAAGAATGCTTATTTCTCAAAAGCAGAGTGTTTTGGTGTAAGGCACACTAGGGTTCAATTGAACTTCCTAAACGGAGTTGAATGACACTCAGTTTCAATTTCTAGCATTAAGTGTTCATTCAGGGTAAGAACACCACTATTGTGCTATTCTGGCCATAAACAGTGCAAATAGCACTCGCGTCTGTTCCCAGCAAGTACAGTGTATTGGACTGAAGAGAAGCTCCTGTTTTACTTAGTTTCCAATACTGAGTTGAACTAGATATGCCCCGTTTGTGTAGGAAGCACAGTTCTTTTGTTCTGAGCTAGCTCACTGTACTGGCCCTATAGGAAACACAGTAGAGTGCAAGAATGCTTATTTCTCAAAAGCAGAGTGTTTTGGTGTAAGGCACACTAGGGTTCAATTGAACTTCCTAAACGGAGTTGAATGACACTCAGTTTCAATTTCTAGCATTAAGTGTTCATTCAGGGTAAGAACACCACTATTGTGCTATTCTGGCCATAAACAGTGCAAATAGCACTCGCGTCTGTTCCCAGCAAGTACAGTGTATTGGACTGAAGAGAAGCTCCTGTTTTACTTAGTTTCCAATACTGAGTTGAACTAGATATGCCCCGTTTGTGTAGGAAGCACAGTTCTTTTGTTCTGAGCTAGCTCACTGTACTGGCCCTATAGGAAACACAGTAGAGTGCAAGAATGCTTATTTCTCAAAAGCAGAGTGTTTTGGGTGTAAGGCACACTAGGGTTCAATTGAACTTCCTAAACGGAGTTGAATGACACTCAGTTTCAATTTCTAGCATTAAGTGTTCATTCAGGGTAAGAACACCACTATTGTGCTATTCTGGCCATAAACAGTGCAAATAGCACTCGCGTCTGTTCCCAGCAAGTACAGTGTATTGGACTGAAGAGAAGCTCCTGTTTTACTTAGTTTCCAATACTGAGTTGAACTAGATATGCCCCGTTTGTGTAGGAAGCACAGTTCTTTTGTTCTGAGCTAGCTCACTGTACTGGCCCTATAGGAAACACAGTAGAGTGCAAGAATGCTTATTTCTCAAAAGCAGAGTGTTTTGGGTGTAAGGCACACTAGGGTTCAATTGAACTTCCTAAACGGAGTTGAATGACACTCAGTTTCAATTTCTAGCATTAAGTGTTCATTCAGGGTAAGAACACCACTATTGTGCTATTCTGGCCATAAACAGTGCAAATAGCACTCGCGTCTGTTCCCAGCAAGTACAGTGTATTGGACTGAAGAGAAGCTCCTGTTTTACTTAGTTTCCAATACTGAGTTGAACTAGATATGCCCCGTTTGTGTAGGAAGCACAGTTCTTTTGTTCTGAGCTAGCTCACTGTACTGGCCCTATAGGAAACACAGTAGAGTGCAAGAATGCTTATTTCTCAAAAGCAGAGTGTTTTGGTGTAAGGCACACTAGGGTTCAATTGAACTTCCTAAACGGAGTTGAATGACACTCAGTTTCAATTTCTAGCATTAAGTGTTCATTCAGGGTAAGAACACCACTATTGTGCTATTCTGGCCATAAACAGTGCAAATAGCACTCGCGTCTGTTCCCAGCAAGTACAGTGTATTGGACTGAAGAGAAGCTCCTGTTTTACTTAGTTTCCAATACTGAGTTGAACTAGATATGCCCCGTTTGTGTAGGAAGCACAGTTCTTTTGTTCTGAGCTAGCTCACTGTACTGGCCCTATAGGAAACACAGTAGAGTGCAAGAATGCTTATTTCTCAAAAGCAGAGTGTTTTGGGTGTAAGGCACACTAGGGTTCAATTGAACTTCCTAAACGGAGTTGAATGACACTCAGTTTCAATTTCTAGCATTAAGTGTTCATTCAGGGTAAGAACACCACTATTGTGCTATTCTGGCCATAAACAGTGCAAATAGCACTCGCGTCTGTTCCCAGCAAGTACAGTGTATTGGACTGAAGAGAAGCTCCTGTTTTACTTAGTTTCCAATACTGAGTTGAACTAGATATGCCCCGTTTGTGTAGGAAGCACAGTTCTTTTGTTCTGAGCTAGCTCACTGTACTGGCCCTATAGGAAACACAGTAGAGTGCAAGAATGCTTATTTCTCAAAAGCAGAGTGTTTTGGGTGTAAGGCACACTAGGGTTCAATTGAACTTCCTAAACGGAGTTGAATGACACTCAGTTTCAATTTCTAGCATTAAGTGTTCATTCAGGGTAAGAACACCACTATTGTGCTATTCTGGCCATAAACAGTGCAAATAGCACTCGCGTCTGTTCCCAGCAAGTACAGTGTATTGGACTGAAGAGAAGCTCCTGTTTTACTTAGTTTCCAATACTGAGTTGAACTAGATATGCCCCGTTTGTGTAGGAAGCACAGTTCTTTTGTTCTGAGCTAGCTCACTGTACTGGCCCTATAGGAAACACAGTAGAGTGCAAGAATGCTTATTTCTCAAAAGCAGAGTGTTTTGGGTGTAAGGCACACTAGGGTTCAATTGAACTTCCTAAACGGAGTTGAATGACACTCAGTTTCAATTTCTAGCATTAAGTGTTCATTCAGGGTAAGAACACCACTATTGTGCTATTCTGGCCATAAACAGTGCAAATAGCACTCGCGTCTGTTCCCAGCAAGTACAGTGTATTGGACTGAAGAGAAGCTCCTGTTTTACTTAGTTTCCAATACTGAGTTGAACTAGATATGCCCCGTTTGTGTAGGAAGCACAGTTCTTTTGTTCTGAGCTAGCTCACTGTACTGGCCCTATAGGAAACACAGTAGAGTGCAAGAATGCTTATTTCTCAAAAGCAGAGTGTTTTGGGTGTAAGGCACACTAGGGTTCAATTGAACTTCCTAAACGGAGTTGAATGACACTCAGTTTCAATTTCTAGCATTAAGTGTTCATTCAGGGTAAGAACACCACTATTGTGCTATTCTGGCCATAAACAGTGCAAATAGCACTCGCGTCTGTTCCCAGCAAGTACAGTGTATTGGACTGAAGAGAAGCTCCTGTTTTACTTAGTTTCCAATACTGAGTTGAACTAGATATGCCCCGTTTGTGTAGGAAGCACAGTTCTTTTGTTCTGAGCTAGCTCACTGTACTGGCCCTATAGGAAACACAGTAGAGTGCAAGAATGCTTATTTCTCAAAAGCAGAGTGTTTTGGGTGTAAGGCACACTAGGGTTCAATTGAACTTCCTAAACGGAGTTGAATGACACTCAGTTTCAATTTCTAGCATTAAGTGTTCATTCAGGGTAAGAACACCACTATTGTGCTATTCTGGCCATAAACAGTGCAAATAGCACTCGCGTCTGTTCCCAGCAAGTACAGTGTATTGGACTGAAGAGAAGCTCCTGTTTTACTTAGTTTCCAATACTGAGTTGAACTAGATATGCCCCGTTTGTGTAGGAAGCACAGTTCTTTTGTTCTGAGCTAGCTCACTGTACTGGCCCTATAGGAAACACAGTAGAGTGCAAGAATGCTTATTTCTCAAAAGCAGAGTGTTTTGGGTGTAAGGCACACTAGGGTTCAATTCAACTTCCTAAACGGAGTTGAATGACACTCAGTTTCAATTTCTAGCATTAAGTGTTCATTCAGGGTAAGAACACCACTATTGTGCTATTCTGGCCATAAACAGTGCAAATAGCACTCGCGTCTGTTCCCAGCAAGTACAGTGTATTGGACTGAAGAGAAGCTCCTGTTTTACTTAGTTTCCAATACTGAGTTGAACTAGATATGCCCCGTTTGTGTAGGAAGCACAGTTCTTTTGTTCTGAGCTAGCTCACTGTACTGGCCCTATAGGAAACACAGTAGAGTGCAAGAATGCTTATTTCTCAAAAGCAGAGTGTTTTGGGTGTAAGGCACACTAGGGTTCAATTCAACTTCCTAAACGGAGTTGAATGACACTCAGTTTCAATTTCTAGCATTAAGTGTTCATTCAGGGTAAGAACACCACTATTGTGCTATTCTGGCCATAAACAGTGCAAATAGCACTCGCGTCTGTTCCCAGCAAGTACAGTGTATTGGACTGAAGAGAAGCTCCTGTTTTACTTAGTTTCCAATACTGAGTTGAACTAGATATGCCCCGTTTGTGTAGGAAGCACAGTTCTTTTGTTCTGAGCTAGCTCACTGTACTGGCCCTAGCTATAGGAAACACAGTAGAGTGCAAGAATGCTTATTTCTCAAAAGCAGAGTGTTTTGGGTGTAAGGCACACTAGGGTTCAATTCAACTTCCTAAACGGAGTTGAATGACACTCAGTTTCAATTTCTAGCATTAAGTGTTCATTCAGGGTAAGAACACCACTATTGTGCTATTCTGGCCATAAACAGTGCAAATAGCACTCGCGTCTGTTCCCAGCAAGTACAGTGTATTGGACTGAAGAGAAGCTCCTGTTTTACTTAGTTTCCAATACTGAGTTGAACTAGATATGCCCCGTTTGTGTAGGAAGCACAGTTCTTTTGTTCTGAGCTAGCTCACTGTACTGGCCCTATAGGAAACACAGTAGAGTGCAAGAATGCTTATTTCTCAAAAGCAGAGTGTTTTGGGTGTAAGGCACACTAGGGTTCAATTCAACTTCCTAAACGGAGTTGAATGACACTCAGTTTCAATTTCTAGCATTAAGTGTTCATTCAGGGTAAGAACACCACTATTGTGCTATTCTGGCCATAAACAGTGCAAATAGCACTCGCGTCTGTTCCCAGCAAGTACAGTGTATTGGACTGAAGAGAAGCTCCTGTTTTACTTAGTTTCCAATACTGAGTTGAACTAGATATGCCCCGTTTGTGTAGGAAGCACAGTTCTTTTGTTCTGAGCTAGCTCACTGTACTGGCCCTATAGGAAACACAGTAGAGTGCAAGAATGCTTATTTCTCAAAAGCAGAGTGTTTTGGGTGTAAGGCACACTAGGGTTCAATTCAACTTCCTAAACGGAGTTGAATGACACTCAGTTTCAATTTCTAGCATTAAGTGTTCATTCAGGGTAAGAACACCACTATTGTGCTATTCTGGCCATAAACAGTGCAAATAGCACTCGCGTCTGTTCCCAGCAAGTACAGTGTATTGGACTGAAGAGAAGCTCCTGTTTTACTTAGTTTCCAATACTGAGTTGAACTAGATATGCCCCGTTTGTGTAGGAAGCACAGTTCTTTTGTTCTGAGCTAGCTCACTGTACTGGCCCTATAGGAAACACAGTAGAGTGCAAGAATGCTTATTTCTCAAAAGCAGAGTGTTTTGGGTGTAAGGCACACTAGGGTTCAATTCAACTTCCTAAACGGAGTTGAATGACACTCAGTTTCAATTTCTAGCATTAAGTGTTCATTCAGGGTAAGAACACCACTATTGTGCTATTCTGGCCATAAACAGTGCAAATAGCACTCGCGTCTGTTCCCAGCAAGTACAGTGTATTGGACTGAAGAGAAGCTCCTGTTTTACTTAGTTTCCAATACTGAGTTGAACTAGATATGCCCCGTTTGTGTAGGAAGCACAGTTCTTTTGTTCTGAGCTAGCTCACTGTACTGGCCCTATAGGAAACACAGTAGAGTGCAAGAATGCTTATTTCTCAAAAGCAGAGTGTTTTGGGTGTAAGGCACACTAGGGTTCAATTCAACTTCCTAAACGGAGTTGAATGACACTCAGTTTCAATTTCTAGCATTAAGTGTTCATTCAGGGTAAGAACACCACTATTGTGCTATTCTGGCCATAAACAGTGCAAATAGCACTCGCGTCTGTTCCCAGCAAGTACAGTGTATTGGACTGAAGAGAAGCTCCTGTTTTACTTAGTTTCCAATACTGAGTTGAACTAGATATGCCCCGTTTGTGTAGGAAGCACAGTTCTTTTGTTCTGAGCTAGCTCACTGTACTGGCCCTATAGGAAACACAGTAGAGTGCAAGAATGCTTATTTCTCAAAAGCAGAGTGTTTTGGGTGTAAGGCACACTAGGGTTCAATTCAACTTCCTAAACGGAGTTGAATGACACTCAGTTTCAATTTCTAGCATTAAGTGTTCATTCAGGGTAAGAACACCACTATTGTGCTATTCTGGCCATAAACAGTGCAAATAGCACTCGCGTCTGTTCCCAGCAAGTACAGTGTATTGGACTGAAGAGAAGCTCCTGTTTTACTTAGTTTCCAATACTGAGTTGAACTAGATATGCCCCGTTTGTGTAGGAAGCACAGTTCTTTTGTTCTGAGCTAGCTCACTGTACTGGCCCTATAGGAAACACAGTAGAGTGCAAGAATGCTTATTTCTCAAAAGCAGAGTGTTTTGGGTGTAAGGCACACTAGGGTTCAATTCAACTTCCTAAACGGAGTTGAATGACACTCAGTTTCAATTTCTAGCATTAAGTGTTCATTCAGGGTAAGAACACCACTATTGTGCTATTCTGGCCATAAACAGTGCAAATAGCACTCGCGTCTGTTCCCAGCAAGTACAGTGTATTGGACTGAAGAGAAGCTCCTGTTTTACTTAGTTTCCAATACTGAGTTGAACTAGATATGCCCCGTTTGTGTAGGAAGCACAGTTCTTTTGTTCTGAGCTAGCTCACTGTACTGGCCCTATAGGAAACACAGTAGAGTGCAAGAATGCTTATTTCTCAAAAGCAGAGTGTTTTGGGTGTAAGGCACACTAGGGTTCAATTCAACTTCCTAAACGGAGTTGAATGACACTCAGTTTCAATTTCTAGCATTAAGTGTTCATTCAGGGTAAGAACACCACTATTGTGCTATTCTGGCCATAAACAGTGCAAATAGCACTCGCGTCTGTTCCCAGCAAGTACAGTGTATTGGACTGAAGAGAAGCTCCTGTTTTACTTAGTTTCCAATACTGAGTTGAACTAGATATGCCCCGTTTGTGTAGGAAGCACAGTTCTTTTGTTCTGAGCTAGCTCACTGTACTGGCCCTATAGGAAACACAGTAGAGTGCAAGAATGCTTATTTCTCAAAAGCAGAGTGTTTTGGGTGTAAGGCACACTAGGGTTCAATTGAACTTCCTAAACGGAGTTGAATGACACTCAGTTTCAATTTCTAGCATTAAGTGTTCATTCAGGGTAAGAACACCACTATTGTGCTATTCTGGCCATAAACAGTGCAAATAGCACTCGCGTCTGTTCCCAGCAAGTACAGTGTATTGGACTGAAGAGAAGCTCCTGTTTTACTTAGTTTCCAATACTGAGTTGAACTAGATATGCCCCGTTTGTGTAGGAAGCACAGTTCTTTTGTTCTGAGCTAGCTCACTGTACTGGCCCTATAGGAAACACAGTAGAGTGCAAGAATGCTTATTTCTCAAAAGCAGAGTGTTTTTGGTGTAAGGCACACTAGGGTTCAATTAACTTCCTAAACGGAGTTGAATGACATTCAGTTTCAATTTCTAGCATTAAGTGTTCATTCAGGGTAAGAACACCACTATTGTGCTATTCTGGCCATAAACAGTGCAAATAGCACTCGCGTCTGTTCCCAGCAAGTACAGTGTATTGGACTGAAGAGAAGCTCCTGTTTTACTTAGTTTCCAATACTGAGTTGAACTAGATATGCCCCGTTTGTGTAGGAAGCACAGTTCTTTTGTTCTGAGCTAGCTCACTGTACTGGCCCTATAGGAAACACAGTAGAGTGCAAGAATGCTTATTTCTCAAAAGCAGAGTGTTTTTGGTGTAAGGCACACTAGGGTTCAATTGAACTTCCTAAACGGAGTTGAATCACATTCAGTTTCAATTTCTAGCATTAAGTGTTCATTCAGGGTAAGAACACCACTATTGTGCTATTCTGGCCATAAACAGTGCAAATAGCACTCGCGTCTGTTCCCAGCAAGTACAGTGTATTGGACTGAAGAGAAGCTCCTGTTTTACTTAGTTTCCAATACTGAGTTGAACTAGATATGCCCCGTTTGTGTAGGAAGCACAGTTCTTTTGTTCTGAGCTAGCTCACTGTACTGGCCCTATAGGAAACACAGTAGAGTGCAAGAATGCTTATTTCTCAAAAGCAGAGTGTTTTTGGTGTAAGGCACACTAGGGTTCAATTGAACTTCCTAAACGGAGTTGAATCACATTCAGTTTCAATTTCTAGCATTAAGTGTTCATTCAGGGTAAGAACACCACTATTGTGCTATTCTGGCCATAAACAGTGCAAATAGCACTCGCGTCTGTTCCCAGCAAGTACAGTGTATTG
>NW_023504274.1:0-29138 GCF_004664715.2 Peromyscus leucopus
CCTATAACCTCGAGAGAGGCAGCTCTAGGGATAGGTGGAGTCTAAGGACCCAGTTGAAGGCCAACCTGCACCACAAGAAGGCCAATATATGAGCTTTCTCTTGGAATGACTCCACAGTCATCACCAAATCCCGAAGAGAAACTTTTTAAACATACACTGAAGAGGAGCCAGTTTAAAATGGCTGACTGCCGCTACCCCCCCCCCATGTCTAAGTGAAATTAAACTGCAGAGTGAGCAGAATGACAGGTGAGACAAAGGAAGGGGGAGGGGCCAAGTGAGTACTCCAGTGTGACTCATCTGCAGGAAGACAAGGATCTAGGAGACAGGAGGGGAAATATGGTGGAACCGGGAGGAAACAGAGAGTAGTTTACCATACCCATTAATAGAGCCATTAAAAAAAAAAGAGAGAGAAGCCAGGCAGTGGTGGTCATGCCTTTAATCCCAGCACTTGGGAGGCAGACTCAGGTGGATCTCTGATTTTGAGGCCAGCCTGGTTTACAGAGTGAGTTCCAGGACAGCCAAAGCTACATAGAGAAACCCTGCCTGAAAAAAAAAAAGTTTGGGTTGCCCCTCCTAGTGTAGGTGATCAGGGCAGAGGAATTCCTCCAGAGGGGAGAAGGAAGAGTACTCAGTCAGCTTCTGGTTGCCATTTAGCCAAAGTGAGCTCTGAGAGAAGGCTGGCTCTCTAGTCTCCAGGGAGGAGCAGGGAAAAGTGGAGAGGCCCAGAACAATGGCTGAAACAGAACTGGTAAACTCTACTGTCCAATTAGTCACTCAGTCATCCACAGAAATAGACATAAAAAATTTCCAACCAGTGGGGGTGGGGGTGGGAGGAGGGAGAACAGGGGAATCTGTGGCTGATATGTAAAATTAAATTATTTATAAAATAAAATTAAAAAAGAAGAACAACAAAAAATTTCCAACCAGAACTTCGGCAACATCTTGACTTTTGGAGGAAGGTGCCAGAGAGGAATCCCTATCAGGATTTACTAAGACCAGGCCAGAGATAATAACCTATATATCAGAATCTACCTCCCAGGAGGACCAGAAGGACTGTTTATGTCAAGAAACAGCAGGCATTCTAGGACTAAATCCAGTCCTGGTGTGGAAGGCACAGGGCCCTGGAATGTCCCGGGGTGCCTCCCCTGTAACAACAGTTCACCAGTGGAGAGACCCAGAGCGAAGGTGAGCATTGAATGGCCATCTTGCTGGGGCCTGCAGATGTCTTACCCAAGGGAGGCACAGAAGAGTGTCATTCAACGACAGATTGACCCCTTTCTTTTCTGTCGGTTCAGAGCACACTCATGACAAAGTCTCCTGACCCTGGAGAGAGGCAGGTTGTAAAAGCTCCAAATCGCAATTCTACCATACCAGGGTCTGAACTTTCAAAAGTTTCTGTTAACAAAGATTTTTAAAGTTCCCGTTTATTAAAGCAATGGACTTGGAGCTGCAGGGGTAGGAGACTAGAATGTTCTGCTCAGCAGGAGGTTGTTAGCAGGGTTAGGAGGCCCTTGGGTGAAGCATATAAAAAGCAGTCAGCTAAAGCAAAATGGGGTTACCTTGGTCAGTTCACTTATTTTCCTGAGTTACAGGACACTGACTAACTCAGAGCTTTGATTATTACAAGAAAGTGGAACATCCGAACTGGGAAAGTAAAAGGATTGAAGATAAGTTTAAAAAAAAAAAGACATGTCTCCATACACTTTCATTTAGAAAACTGGTAGAGAGATTCCCACTGACTCATTTAAAAAGTGCCATTGCTGAAGAGAAGGCTCAGAGGTTAAGAGTGCTTGCTGCTATTATAGTGATCTAGAGTTTCATTCCCAGGGCCCATATTGGGTGGTTCATAACTATCAACAACTCCAGCTCCAGCTCCAAGCACTGACCCAACAGGTTGTGGAGCCCTGCAATCTTACATGTCCTTGATTACACCTTTCATCTCTTCGGAGCCTTCTTGGATTTTCTCAGTGACAGACAGGAACAATGATCCCTTCATTGTCTCTGTGAGGAGCCTACTCGTCTTGGTTATCTGCTTCTTCTGTGTGCTCACATCCTATCCATCCCTAAGCAAGCAGATACTGATCTACCTCTTGGTGGCTTTCTTCCCTAGCTGCTTCATGCCAACCCAGCACCATTTCCTTGGACTCTGCTGTGACCAGATGAATGGTCTCGCCATTTCTTCACTTCCCCCTCCTCTGCTCACTCATATTACAGAAACATGCCATCAATTTTAAAGCCACATAAATAACCCAGGGACCTTATTAAACAGAACCTTAATTCAATAGATTGGAATAAGGCCTATGATCCTGTATTTCTTTTTGTTGTTGTTGTCTTGTTGTTTGTTTTTGTTTTTGTTTTTTGAGACACAGTTTCTCTGTGTAACAGCCCTGGCTGTCCTGGAACTTGCTTTGTAGTCCAGGCTGCCCTCGAACTCACAAAGATCCACCTGCCTCTGCTGTGATTAAAGTGCTGTGATTAAAGGCATGAACCACCACGCCCGCCTTTGATTCTGTATTTCTAAGAAGCTCATAGGTGAGGCCAATGCTGTTTATCTGTGTGTCACATGTAAATCCTCACATGTTGTTTCTAAGATTTAAGCCTGAACTGGAGGTGTAACAGTGTTGGTGAATTCTTCTATCGAACATGAGGCCTTGGATTTGACCGCTGGTTCCAAATAATACCTTAAATTTAAATATAAAGGCATCATTACTTTCCTTGCCTCTCCTCAGTGGCTCCCTTATGTCAGTAGTTCTTTTATAACTTGTCAGTCAGTATTCCCCCCACCCCCACATTCAATCAAACATTTGAAGCTCCTCAAAGTGCTGCGCTCTGCCGTTCTCACCTGGAACGCATCTTACATCTCAGCCTCTGACTCATTCCTACTCTATTGGTAACCTTCTCCGAGCCATTAGCCCCTCCAGGAAGTCCCCCCCTCTTTAAAAACATTTTTATTTTATAATTAATTTAATTTTACATATCAGCCAAGCCTATGCCTTTCTCCAAGTCTCCACTCACCCTCCCAAGTAGCTTAAGAGAAAAGCAAGGAATCACTCCAAGACAGACTTGTCTCATCCGGCGGGGATACACTTGCCCACTGACCTGCCCATTCCCTTACCCAGATCTGGAAGAGCAGAACCTGAGACAGTGAAAGGTCACAACTGTGTGCTGGGTAAAAGAAAGAGTCCCAGAGACCCACCACTCGTCTCTGGGGAGCTTCTCCAAGCACTTGTCGAAGGAGAGCTGTCTCTTCAGTGGTCTCTTAGGGAGCATTGAGAAATGGGTCGTTTCTACTCATTGTGTGCTCGTAATTGGTGCTTCAAACTGGTTTACATTTTCTCCTTTATGTTCTATTTCCTTTCTTTGCGTTTTAGGAATCAAAACCATGACCTCGCATATGCTAAACAAATGCTTTACTGCCCAGCCGCACTCCCGTTCTATACCTTTCCTTTGGGGTTCACTACTCTCTCTTTTTTTCTTTGGTAGAATCTGGGACCTGCTTGATTTTTACCTTTTGCTGCTCTGGAGGTTCCTGTCATTCCACATACCACACCCAGACCAGATCTTCTTGGGTATGAGCTTCAGTGATCACTCTTGAAATCTGAGTGTCTAAACCACCATCTTGATCTCTCCATGTGTTGGCCAGTTTTTTTTTTATTACTATACACCATACCCAAGATAATCACTCCACAGAGTGTGAAGTTTCTTTGGGCCTATGGTTTTAGGGGTTTTGATCTATGGCTGGTTGGTCTATTGCTCTGAGGCCTGTGTTGAAGCCTGTCCCCTTCAAGGACACAGTCCCAATAACATAACTTCCTCACTAGACTCTACCTCTTAAGGTAGGTGGCCTCTAAGGACAACTGCCGTGAGCCAGGTTGCATTAGAAAAGGATCTGAAGCCCAGGACAGAGGAGATGTGTTCTGTTTCTGGCCGTATGCAATCACTTTGCTTCTCTGGGTCTCTGTTCCCTCATCAATGGATGTACCTTCCTTGTCACCCCAGAGTGATGGGAAAGCTTCCACAAGGCAGCGTGGAAGGGCTAAGAACCAACAACACAGACAGGTACAGTGAGACCCATCTGGGTGTGAGGATGCAGAGGCAAGACAGGGAAGACTCCTGGATTCCTGGATCATCCCACCAGCTATTTGGGAGGGTGAGTGGAAACTTGTAGAAAGGCTTCCTGGGGGGGGCGGAGCTAATGGTTCGGAGAAGCTTACCAATAGAGTAGGAATGAGTTGGGGTCTGAGATGTAAGATGCATTCCAGGTGAGAATGGCGGAGTGCAGTGCTTTTGAGGAGCTGCAAATAATTGATTGAATGTGTGGGGGATACAGACAGATGAGTTATAAAGGAATTATTGGCATAAGGTCAGTGGGCAACAGGAGCCACTGAGGAGTGGCAAGGAGTGAGGCAGACTTCTAGAAGTCTGTCAGCCCAAGTTGGCCCTCCCAAATTGGCCAGAGTAAAGAGATCACCCCTCGGAGTGACAGGCAGGATGTGCCAGCTCTTCTCTGTCTGACATTGTCTGAGTGTCTTTTACACAACCTTACAACCTCCCCCCCCCACAGGCAGAGGACATTGGGAACTGTCTGGAGCCAGCCCCAGGGGTCAGCAATACAGTCTGGAGGATGGGATAAGAGAATCACAGAGTCAGATGGTATGGCAGGGTGGAGGCAGCCAACCCTCCTGGAAGAGATGCTTTCTCAAGCCTCTCCTCAGGACTTTATTATCTCTTTCATGGCAAAGAGACAAGTTAGTGTCCATTTCCTTTAGGACACGGGGTCACCCTGGACTTGGATCCCAACCAGTGATGGCTGTACCCCATGGCCCTGTGTGTACAGTGCTCACTATGCACGACCTCGGGGGAAGGCTGTGGACTGTGGCTCTCCATTGGCATTGTAGGGGCCATTTTGGTGCCTCTGCTCCCCAAGGATTTGGAAGCCACCACCTTCCACCCAGAGGGCTTTCTCTTCCTCCCAGAGGGCATTCTCTTCCTCCCAGAGAGACTTTTTATCCTCCCACAGAGCCTTCTCTTCTGCAAGCAGGGCTCTTTCCTCCACCCATAAGGCCTTTTCCTCCTCCCAGAGGGCCTTGTCCTCCTGAAGAAGATTCCTGTCTCTTTCCCATAAAGCATTGTCCTCTCTCCAGAAGGCCTTGTCCTCTTTCCAGAAGGTTCTGTATTTTTTCCAGAAAGTCTTTTCTTCTTCCCGGAAAGATTTTTCCCTTTCCCAGAAGGATTTTTCTTCTTTCCAGAACATTTTCTCTTCTTCCCAGAAAGGTCTTTCTTCTTCCTGGAAATCCAGGATCTGGCTCCGAAAAGCCCGGATCTTGCTTCGGAAATCCCATATCTCTTCTCTGAAGTCTTCTATTTTCTCGTGGAAATTTTTCATCTCTTCTCGAAAAGCCTTTTCCTCTTGCAGCTTGTTTATTAGTTTCTTCTGACGAATACTGGGTGAGGACAGCACCAGAGACCGGAGGCATGCCAGTCCCACCCATTTGCTCACCTTGAAGGGAAACATCTTTCAGTCAGCCAGAGTGGTGGGTGGCTGTGTTGGAGGTCAGGGCTGTTGGCCACGTCCAGGTCAGTTGGTCAAACCCTGTGAGTACACCAGAAAGAACATGTCCATGAGTATGGGAGGAACTCTGTCTGATATGGGAAAATTTAATCACTGCTCTTAGTCCTATTAGTGAGAGACAAGATTTAGTACAGAAGACTACTGGGTGGCCATGGCTTTGAGCCGGTTGATTGATAACCTTCAAGGTCCAGTGTTCCAAAAACAATCTCGCCCGACAAAGGCAGTGGTGCTAAACTTAGGATCAAAGTACACAAGGGTGATGTGATAATGAAGGTGTTTGGTGGCGAAACAATTGGGGAGCAACGTAGAGCTAATTAGCTGAGAAGGGCCTCAGAGGGGCTGGCAGCATCCTGTTTCTTTCCCCGGGAGGTGGCTGCGTATGTGTCGTAAAAATATGTTTGTGAAATATTTAACACCAGTAGAAGAAAGAAGAGAGGAAAGAGGAAGATGAAGAACGGGTGGGGTGGGGTGGGGGGAGAAGAGAAAGGGAAACAGGGAAGGGAGAAGAGCAAAGGAAGGGAAGGGAGGGAGGGGAAGGGACGAGAAGGGCAATAAAGGAAAGAAGAGGGAAAGGGAGAGGCTAAGGATTCTAAACACGGGCATGTGTCTGAGGTAGCGTATTTCAGGACAATCCACAATTCAGGTAACTACCAAGGTCGTCACAGGGTGGGAAGGATGAATTCTCAGAGAGCAGGGAAAGCTGGATGTAGCTAGTGTGTGCACTCAGGTGCAGAGGTCCCATGGTGTGCTTCTCGGAGGCTGCGGTGGGTTTGTCTCAGGGGTCCGCACCAAAGCGCACACTGTGAAGCAGCATGAGCCAGTTTGCAGGACGTTTCCCAGACCTTCCCTGGGTTTTTCTTTCTCTTCTGGCTTGGGATTAGAGAATGAAGAACCTCCCTCCCTCCTTCTCTCTCCCTTCCTTCCTCCCCTCTCTCCCTCCCTCCCCCTTCCTGTGTGTGTGTGTGTGTGTGTGTGTGTGTGTGTGTGTGTGTGTGTGTGTGTATGTTCATGCTCACTCACACTGGGTGGCTCACAGGTTAAAGCTGTTTGTTACAAGACAGACAATTGGATGGTGAACCCACCAGTGGAAGGAGGTGTGTGTGTGTGTGTGTGTGTGTGTGTGTGTGTGTGTGTGTACCTGTACCTGCGTGTATATGCATACATGAAAAGATAGTGGCTATGGTATGTATGGCTGTTGACCTGGCCTCTCTCCAGAAACACAAACCAGAAACCTGAGGCTGACTTCTGATCTCCTCCTATACCAGATTTCTCCTCAACCACCAAGCTCTATCAGTTCTGATCCTTTACATCTCTTGGAGGTACACACTTTCTGTTCCATCTTCCCACGCCCATTTCTGGGTAGGATGTCTTTTCCTACTTCCCTGGTCTCTGGTGTTGATCTTGCTGATAGGAATTCCAGCCACACACCCATGGTCGCGCATGCCCTGGCAGGACACTTAGTCATTTCCGGGTCATATGTCCTACTAACCCATGCACTGCGTGGTCATGTAATCACGTGGTGTGACCATGTGATCTGTCCTCCCCCCCTGCCCCCTTCTCCCACATGTGTCTTTTCAGCAGGCCTGATCACATTTATCCCTTTCTCCTTGTTTGAATAAAACTCTTGTAGTGGATTTTGTCATGTTCCATGACTTTTCCTCACAGGGTAAGAGCGCCGCTAAAAACCACCACGTGAAGTCCAGATTATCTGCCTACACAGTGTAGCCTTCCCCCACACCCCTATGGATTTCTAGAATTTTGTCCTGTTGTATCACACCTGCTTACAAGCAGTCAAAGACTCCATAGCCTGAAAATCAAAGCCTACCAGCAACTGCTTGTCTATCTCCTTCCTTTCCTGTCTCTCCACTCTGTTCCAGGTGACATAGAGTTATTTCTCGAGATACAACCCAGACGTTTTTACCTCTCTACCAAAGCCCCGACTGTGTCTCCTCTAAGGTCTCCTTCACCTTCTGGGTGGGCTTCAGTCCTTGTTTCTCCCCTCTTCTCTGTGTCTGTCTGTCAGTGTTCTATCCTTGCCTGACATACTTGATATTATGTGTGGATGTGTCTTCCTGCTGTCTCTGTAACCTGGCAGCCAGCAAAGAAATGTTGGATGAATATAACTGAATTTAGAACTTTGATTTTGTTTATGTCATTACACGGTTCTTGAACTAGAATCCCTAGAATATGCTAAGTTCTACATTAGTCCCACCCTCTGGATGGCTTGAACTAAGTGACCTGATTCTTCCAGATTTAGGCAAGGAGGCACCCTCTCCTCACGGCCGCACAGACTCAGGCTCAGGGCTGCCCACCCTGTCCAGTTAGCAGCGCCCTGTCTTCCATCCCTAGGTCCAGCCTAGTGTAATTTTTGCCACAGAGCAGATGTTCAAGAAATAGCAGCTGAATGGATGGTAGTTTCCTGAATTAGGAAAAATCGTGCCCTAGTTTTTCCCAAGTTACCACTACATTATCTTTGAGGGGGCTGGCAAGATGGCTTAGTGGGTAAAGGCTCTTGCTGCCAAGACTGAAGACCTGTGCTTGATTCCTGGAAGTCACAACATGGAAGGTGAGAGCCAACTTCTACAAGTCCACACATGCACAGTGGTGATACCCTCATACCTATGTACACAAACAAATGCAAAACAAATGCTCTTAGAGGAAATAAAATAGGTAAAATCAAGTATATATGAGATATATATCAAGAACAATAGAAAACTGCCAATATGTGTCTATGTAGATAATTTTAAATTTAATAAAAACATGCCTGGTCTTCAAAACTATACTAGGCTAGGACTTATTTTAAGGTTACTTACTGCTTAGCTGTTTCCCAACTGAGAAGGCTCCGAAGGCCTCAGAGGGCAGGCAGTCATTGTCACATCAGAATCCCAGTGATGCATCTCTTGGGCTCACCCCAACACTCCTCACAGTGACCCCTTTGTACTCAGTTCTGAGTCATAGGGTGGAGGCTGAGATGGGGCCCTATGTGAGAGACCTATGAAAGGAGAGAGTGCCCAAAAGGTTGGAAAGATGTTGACATCTTTCATCTTATACTTCACCGATAGTAACAGATCCCATCCAGGTTGTTTCAGGAAGGGCCTCTGGGACCATGTTCCAGGGGGAGATGTCTGTGATGAAGGACTCTTGCTACTTGTTGTATTTGTCTTTGCCTTTTGGTGGTTTGACTTGGATGTGTCTTGTTCTGTGTTTCTTTTAGTTTATCCTAGTTGATTTTGTTGGGATTCTTGGGTATTTGAAGACTTTCTGTGGTCTTTCATCCAATTTCAGATGGGTTTGGTTGTTTTTATCCCCCTTTCTCTTCCTCTGGGATTTTTTTTATTATTCCTGTGTTTGCAGCTTATGGTGGCCCATGACTCTACAGTTTTGTTTCTTTTACCTCCTTGTTTCTGTCTTTTGGACGGGATAACCTCAGTGGACCTGCTTTTGAGTCCATGGAGTCTTTTCCCATTGGCTCAAATCTACCGTTATGCTCCTCAGTTTAGTCTTTCATTTACAACACTAGTTGTAATTACATAGTGAATTTTTTTACTATAGCACAGAAAATTAACAAATTGTTATTTCACAGAGGTGTGTATCCTTTGAGGGATAGTAAGCTAAGAGCACCCGAAATTTGCTTTCTTAGCAAAAATCTTCAAGGCAAGACAATTATTATCAAGAAATACATATTCCAGGCTCCCTGAATCACTTCATGTCTCACCCACTTTTCTCCCACCATTGTTTTATTCTATGTTTCCAGATGCTTTTTTCTTCTGAGATACCACATATAAGTGCGACCAGATAGTATTTTTCTTCTGTGTCTGGCTTGCTTCATTTCATGTAATGTCCTTCAGACAGATCCAGGAGGCAAATGATAAGATCTCCTTAAGGCTTAATTTATTCCTTTGCTTAAGACAGTTTCTGTCTATATTTCTGCACATTTTAAGATTTTACGTATCATTCAATAGCTCTGTTCTGAGGTTGGCATGCCAATGATCCCAGCACTTGGGAGACTATGCAGGGGGAATCACAAGTTGAAGGCCGGTTTGAGCTACTGAGTGAGCTCAAAGATAGTTCTGGTTACAAAGAGAGAATATCAAAAAACATCTTTTCCTGATATCCACTGTAATTTCATTTTTTGCTACTTTTACATTTTGCTATTCATAATTAAATCTTGCTTAATTTTTAAATATGTGAAACATTTTCCAATTACATTGATGAAGTTAGACTCCTCATGATCGGATAATTCAGCCTTTAATACATGACTTTTGGGGGATATTTTTAAATACAAATGACAAGGATGTATTCCTGACACTTCCACCCTGAGGACCTGACTTCCAAATTTGTGGGCATCAAAGACCTGAGCCTAATCACCCCACCTTACCATGCATGCACCCACTTGAAGGTGTCTGAGGCAGCTGACAGGAAGAGCCTGTGGGGAACCATGGCTATCAAGATGCTATCATATGGGCTAGAGCTCTGGGCACATCAGCACTAGTTCCTGAATACTGGAGAGCCATAGAGAGGCCTGCATATCCTTGGAATATTGCAGCCATCTTTATCTTAATGTAGCTGATGATTTATCAAATATTGACAGAAGGAGTCCCTGTCATCCTTCCTTCCTTCTCTGAATCTTGTTTTGTAACAAACTTAGAGTCTTTAGATACCTTGCTATATATAATTAAAGGAACAATATAAGGAAACTGTGTCAGTAGGGAAACCACAGAAGTCATTAGAATATAGATTTTTAACCTCTTTGTGTATATCAGCATGCTTGCTTCTCACCAAGAGTGTTGGAAGAGGCATGTATATATGCCTTCCCTCTAATGGAGACTAACTGTCATAGTCCCTAAGTCATTGCTACAACCTGGTTAACATTTAGCTTTGAGTTTCTTTGCCACTAAAGTAATAAGATGAACCCTAAAGTAAAATGTATTTCCCCTGTAGGGAAACATTGGTGAGGTGTGAAAGATAATGTTTATATATGTCAGTGCCTAAAGTGGACCCAGGGGTCACCTTCAGCACACTGCATGGACTCACTGGCAGACTCTGGTCACTGACCAGGGTGAGTGGTTTTGGTGAGGCCTAGGCAAAGGCTCTACAGCTGTGCTGTCTTGCTTAATCCAAAGCTGACATTCAGAATGTCTGTCCTTCAAGTGAGCACCTGGCTGAGGGGCAGCATATTGATAGAAATCCTGAGAAAAAAACGAACATGAGATTCCTCAATTTTGCACATCCTAGGAACAAATCCATTGTTTCTGACAAAAGACTGCAGCAAAGGAAAATCACATTTTCAGGCTGTTTTAATTTATTCACTACATTGGATGTTACCTTAGTTAGGTTTCTGTCGCTGTGCTAAACATCGTGACTCTCCTAGTTGGTAGTCTATTTCTGTGAAGAGACACCATGCCCAAGGTCATGAAAAACATTTAATTGAGCCCCTGCTTATAGCACTATATAAAGGTTTGCCTGAAATGCAGAATTACAGCCCTAGAGACTCAGCTGCAAACTCAGACCTCACAGGAGATGAACTGACCTGGCTAGCTCATCTTGGTTGTTGTTGGAGACCGACTCTGGACAGCTGTGTCTTGAACCTTGTGTTACCTGCCACGATTTATCAAGCCTTGTGTAAATAAGAGGCTTTTAGTCTAACCTAGGAATGTAGGATTAAATAAACCTCTTTAAATCAGCTAGCTGCAGGGGCCTGGGACCAAAGCGACCTCCTGCTGACCCTCCTTAGGAATTTTCTTTGTCCTCTCCTCACTCCTGCTCCCCCTCCCTACCTGAAGCCCTGTTTATAAGCTCTAACACCAGTCAATAAACTGAGACCTTGACGCAACTCAGACTGACTCTGTCTTTCTTCACGCGCTTGGTCTTCTTTCCCTCTCGCCCCCCACTGATTCCTAGGTGGTCCCTCCTCGAGACCCTCGAATAACCTGGCCTGCTGGACGGGTCAAATGGCGCCCGAACGTGGGGCTCGAGGCACGGCGGCTCACTACTGGACGGCAAAGAGAAAACGTGGTCTGGCCAGACTCACTAGGGTAGAGGTGCCCCAACAGCATCACTCGTGCGCCGCGGGCAGCCTTGAGGTAAGTGCCGTTCATCAATCAAAGGGTAAAGCACTCTCTAAAGAGGCTCTCTTCATTTAGGAAATGAAGATTTCAGGGAGAGGGGAATAAGAGTCAAAAAGAAAGAAAGAAAAAAAGATTTAATTAAGTTTTTCTGTTTCGTGGAAGAAAAATGTCCCTGGCTGGTTATTAATGGCCCGGGCATCCACCCTTTGACGTGGAATAAAGTCAGAAAGGATATCAATAACTTGCTTAAGGATGGAGAGAATGTCCCCGATGCATTCTTTAGTTCTATGGAGTAATCAGAGATGTTTTATAGGATTCAGAAAAGGATAGTAGGGTGTCACATCTTCTGGCACTTGCTGAGGACCTATTAAACGATGTGTCCATCCCAAAAGACGGTAAGAATGAGGTTGCCACAAATCACATTGAACAAAAGACCAAAAGACCCCACCGGGACCCTCAAGGGTCCAGAGGTTTATTGACATCTACCGGTAAGAGCGCTCTCTGTCTTGTCTCTGTCTCTGTCTTGTCTCGTTAAGTTTTGTGCCAGTCGACTGATTTGTACTTTGCAGGCTCACTGGGACAGATGTGTCCGGACAGTGATCCTGGGAGGGAAAGAGAGACGTCTCATTCCCTGATTTGGGCAAGGGAACCCCTAGTCCCGAGCCATTTGGGCCACCTCAGAGGTGACCATTTGATTTTAGGAGTCTCCTCCAGGGAGTGCTCAGGAGAGGAGCATCTTTGGGTACCTTTACCCATGGTGGGAGGAAGTGCCACTTTGTATTTTTCCCGGGAAATTGTTAGAGCCATTTTGTGGGGTTTTTTTTGTATGTTTTATTGTGGTCATTGTTACTTTACACTCTGTTTCTCTTCCAAGAAATAAGGTGCATGTCTGACTGACAGGGATATGAAAGCACCCTGATGTCTGTTTGATCAAGGACAGAGATCCTCAGTCTGGATTGGTTTTGGTGTGATTGAGACTGGAGGGTCACTCTCCACAGAGCACATCAGGCTGTCATTGTTCTTGGAGCTTTGTTGGTTGTCTCGTTGGGGCAAAGTTTTTCTTTCGTGTGCCCTTGGTCTTGTGTGTAGTGTGTTAACTGTTCTCATTGTTGACTTGACTGTGACGGACGCTATGGGACAGTCCCCTTCTTCTCCACTAGACCTTTGCCTAGCCCACCAGAAGGATGTGCGAGCTGCAATTGAGGGGCTTGCTTGCTGTGAGTGAGGCCATCATCATCTCAGTGCTGATGTGCTGGTACTTGAATTGTCTGTGTAAAGGTCATCTGTTTCTGCTACTCACCTCCCTCCCTCCCTTGCTCTCTTGCTATCAGAACTGCAGGCAGCTGGCTGCTCTCACGAGGGTGGGGTGCGTGCTCTGGGTACAGGCGGGCTAAGATTCTCATGTCTTGCTCTGGACAGGACAATGGCTGCCTGCAACTGACAAAACTGTGTGAACACTGAACAGAGAATCTGACTTTAGTCAGAGGAGTTAACAAAAACTTTTTTTCAGGAACACTGGCAGCCAAGGACATACTTTATGACCACTGCTCCCCCTCCCTTCCTTTACTGTGATAACTTCAAAGTCTCTTCTGCCAGCCAGGAATTTCTCTTGTTAACCCTTTCTGTCCTGATTGTGAAACCTCAGTAACCACCCCCCAACTTCATCCCCTACAGACAAAGAGAAGCTAAAACCAGGATTCTTAAATGCAGATAAGAACTTAGACGCCTTTTTCCAGGTGGCTTTATCAACTACAGAAACTTAAGAAAACACAGAGTTAGGATATATGACCATCTGACAGAGACTAAGTGGTCATAAAACATCCCAAACTCCCCAAACTCCCCAAACCCGGGAGACAGCTCATAAAACTCCTAAACACGGTTGCTAAACAAATGAAAAATAAAGATAACATGAAAAACTACTGATATGAACCTAAAGAGGGACGCGGGCGGTGGGAGATGAATTATGTGGTCTATATTAGCCTCACAAAGAAAGGCATGTGCTCCTTCCAACCTCCCTGCTGTGTGTGTGAGAAGTTTGGAACTAGCCCCCATGCCGAGGCTTGTAAACTTCATTTGTATAAACCCTTGCTTTTGCATTCTGTACCTGAGGTCTCCAGTGGCTTCTTTGGGGGCGCGATCTGGGCATAACACTGATATTGCTTGAAAAAGAAATATTAAATTACCAGTTCAAGATACTAGGAAAATTATGCTTTTGTTTCCACAGGAAAAGTAAAAGTTTACATGGGTTTTGGTCATTTGAGTTCAATGTGTTATAAATACTTGCCATCATTTAAGAAAATTGGTTTCAAATTATTGTTGGTTAAGATAAAAGTTTAAATAAATGATTTTTTGACTTGAGAAAGCAGTTTAAGATGTAAAAATTTAAAGGCTTAAACATGTCATGAGGGTTTGAAAAAAAATATAATGAAACTTTAAGGTCTAACTTTAAAGTTTAAGTAAACATGTTTCAGATTTCTTTCTCTTGCTATTCTGCTGTTACATGGAGACTCCAAAGGGTCATAGTCTTAAAAATGTCTGTCTATTCTACAGGTATGAATGAAAATGTGGCCACATGTATGTTTGGTTTTGAATGTCTGAGTTTGCATGCATGTCCTTCTGTGTTAAGGAATACAAGTTAATACTAGTCATCTGGCTATCCAGATACTAGTTTAAAGCATAAACGGTTCTATTTAAATAAAAACAAACTGAGAGGTATATTTGACTAATATATCTATAAGAGAACAAATTAGCCTGGTCATTATTACCAAACTTAGAGATATTTTCAAGATTAGGCCTAGATTTGTTTGGCTCAGATACATTTAATAGATAATGGTCCTCAAACCTGTCAATGATCTGATGAATATGACATTTAAATTATTTGATTAAAAACTTACTATCGGAAACAGAGACTCCTAGCTCCCCAGCTCCTAGCAATGACTCCCAAGGTCTCCAAAGAAGATATGGAATGACAAGAAGATGCCACCTGAATTGCGAACAACACTGACCACAGGGCAAGATGCCCCAATGCAACACCTGCCTCCAGGACCCAGCCCAGACTGTGGACAAGTAGTGGGACACTGTCAGTCTTCTGTGTCCCTATTCCACAGAAAAGGTACTCTGCCTTATGGGCTTGATGGTGGTAGAAGATTGATGTTGTTCTGACTGGTACCTCCAACGCTATAGAGACCTGGGTAGGGATTGATCACTGTAATTTATAGGATTGGAAGCTTCTTGGTCTGCACTCAGATATAGTTTATCCTTCTCAGATTTCTGATAGTACTGATGGCTAGGCTAGCTCTAACTTTGTCAGCATGGCAGCATCAACCAGATCCTTCTGCAAGGCCATAGCTAGCCTGTTAGCTCACTTTAAAAGAAAATGTTCTAAGATGTAAAAATTTATAAATCATAAAGGTTCAGATATGAGTCTAAAATAAGATATGTTTCAGATTACTCTCCTGTTCTATGGTTCAGAGCTTAACATTTAGGAGTCCTGATGAGCTGATAGAGCAATGACCACTTACTGTTCAGTCACAAGCTCAACATTTTGGATTTGTTTTAGATGTCATCTAGATATGTCTAAATGTAAACCTAAAAGTGCTTTTCACCAGGCCAAAATCTCTGTCCAACTTACACCTGGCTTTCTGGACAGAAGTAAAATGCCCAAATCTGTAGTTCTTGTTGGGACTCAAAGGTATAAGTCTACTTCTGCTGTTTTACAGATACCTATTACCTGCTTTGTCTACAATATGGATTTCAGTACAGATTGGTAATACTAATGTATCTAAAACTTTTATGTCATTCTGCAAAAAGGCCTCAAAGGATCAAAAGAGTCATAAAAACATAGACCCACTCCACAGAGGTCGAAATAACCCCAGATAAGTATTCCTAAAGATGGTATTTTTCCTCTCTCCTGGTCTTGGGATTACTGCTTTTCCCATTACTAAGGGTATAAATCTAAGGGTTCCAAATAAGTTCACAAATTTTAACCTCTGTTCCTAGTTTAAATCTGTCTCAACAGATTTCTACTTGGCTGGCAGACACCTCCAAGTTTCAGTTGCTGACTCCACTGCTCCAGATGACTGTGGCCTCCGGACATGCTAAAGGCTAATGTGGACCAGCCCAGCTAACATGATTCTTCTCTGTCCCTATGGGGTCAGGCAGCTACATGCTACTGACAAATGCCCCCTGCCCAGTCTTTGACCAGCTTTTCAGCCTTTTGGGGGAGGGGCCCTGATAATGACGCCCCAATGCCAGCTTGAAGCAGTTCCAGAAGAGAATGCGTCGTCCCAATTCCTTGTTCAAAAGAGGCTGAAATGCTGGGTCAAAAAAACTCCCTGGCATAGAGACAAGATGGCTAATTGCACATAAACTATGCATGGCCATTACAGGCCATGAGTTACTAAAATAGGCCATGAGTTACTAAATGTAATACCATAATTTTAAGAATAAAATTTGCCAAAAAAAAAATGGGGGAATGAAAGACCCTAGCCCTTCAGGCTTACACCCCCAAGCCTCAGGAAAAGAGAAAACTTCAAGCACCAGGAAATGAGAAACTAAAAATCTAGTTCCAAGAGCAACCTGACTTAGCCATTGTTCAATCTCCCCTGCAACCATTTAACAATGTAAAGAGATTTCTGTTAAGAGATGTGCTCAACTGTGACTGGGATAGTTACAGGTGTTCCAGGAAGGACCACTGTGAACTTTGTGTAAACTCCACTCCCACCTTGATAACCCCCCCCCTTGAGGTTTCAGGAAAAATGTACCTGTTGACGCAAATTACCCGTCTGTGATCACTCTGTACCCAGACCATGATCTTGTGAAACGAAATTGTATGGGAATTGTAATTTTGTGGGTTTTTCCTTTATTAGCCGTTATGGGGCTGCAGTAAGATGCGGCTCTTGCTCTTAGGAGCAGGGTTTGCCCTTCTATATAAAAGCTTTAAAGAATCCCTTGCTTTCTACCCTGATCCCCACCCTCCTGGCCCCCCTGATTATTTTCCTTCTCCTTCTCATTACCTTTGGTCCCTGGGCCTTTCAGCGGTTGACTCGGTTTATCAAAAATCAGATTAATTTGGCCTTACCACGACACGTCTCGATTCATTATCACAGAGTAGATTCCTAGGAGGCCAGCCAGGAGCCCCATCAAGGACTCAGATTCAGTGTCCTAAAGCCCTAACGTCCCCACGGTCTTGCTAGAGAGTACTCAATGACGGGAATAGTACAGGGCCCACGCAGGAGACAACAGCGTACAGAGGTCGTTGAGACCGGCTCAACATGACACCTGCCATGCGTGGGAGTCCCCCTGTATAGCCTAAGACAGAGGCTCTCTCGGACATCCGCAACCCCGATCACATGGACTTGGTCCTTTTTTGAGAAAAGAGGGGGAACTGTTGGGACCGACTCTGGACAGCTGTGTCTTGAACCTTGTGTTACCTGCCACGATTTATCAAGCCTCGTGTAAATAAGAGGCTTTTAGTCTAACCTAGGAATGTAGGATTAAATAAACCTCTTTAAATCAGCTAGCTGCAGGGGCCTGGGACCAAAGCGACCTCCTGCTGACCCTCCTTAGGAATTTTCTTTGTCCTCTCCTCACTCCTGCTCCCCCTCTCTACCTGAAGCCCTGTTTATAAGCTCTAACACCAGTCAATAAACTGAGACCTTGACGCAACTCAGACTGACTCTGTCTTTCTTCACGCGCTTGGTCTCCTTTCCCTCTCGCCCCCCATTGATTCCTAGGTGGTCCCTCCTCGAGACCCTCGAATAACCTGGCCTGCTGGACGGGTCAGGTTGTGACCAGAAGAATGATATGGTAATGCCTGCAGTAGTCTGTGTTATTTCCATCTGTTCCAGGGTGAGGAGAGGCAAAATGGCTAGCAACTTTCACTCTTGTTTGGCTGAGTCACGTGGCTCATTTCTTTTTGGCATGTTTCCATCGTCAATGTACTACATTGGGCACTTTGCTCCCCAGTGCCCACTTGGGTACCCTGGGGAAGAGAGTGGTTGCAGCACCTAGGCTAGTTCACTTGTTCTCATCTCCTGTGGGATCCAGGAGGGTATGTGTGGTGTGTGCCCAGACACTGACCCCCATCAGGGCCTGAACTGGGGAATCTGTGCTCCGTTCAGCTCATAAGCTTCAGATTCTGGTACAGTTTGAGCGGGAAATGCGCCCCCACAGGCTCATGTGTTTGAACAATAGTTCACAGAGCCTACAGCGCTGTTTTGGAAGGTTGAGGATCAATAGTGTCAATAGGAAAGTGGGTCACTGTGGTGGGTTTTAAGGTTTTAGAGCCCTGCTCCACTTCCTACTCATTGTCTGCTGACTATAGATCCAAAGTGACCAACTCTCCCAGGCTCCAGCCATCAGGCTTTCCCTGCCATGATGTAAGTATCCCCCCTACCCCACCCTCAAACTGTGAGCCACAATGAAGTCTCCCTCCTTTAAGCTACTTATCAGTCATGACGAGAAGGTATGCAATACAGATACATACAGGGTCTTCACTGGAGATTCTAAAGGGAGATCCCTTCTCAGTAGCACTAGTGATGACTCTTTCATGAGTCAACTAAGAAGGAAACAGAGCTCTCATTTTCAGAGTTTGAATTTCAATAATTCACTTCTCAGATCAGTCTAATTTCATAGCATTTACATTATTTTTGACATTCTGTGAAACCATTTTGCTGTTGGGGGTAGAAACAGGAGGAGGGTGTTTTTCAAATACATCTTCTCCCTTTGACCTCCAGACTATGCCCTTTGTTCCATCACACAGATTTTCAAGATTAAACTTACCGCATTGCCCAGAAGTAAAGCTCTGCTTCCTGGGCACAGGCAAGGCTGCTGGCCTCTATTGCTGTGGATCTGTGCACACAACGTGTTCTAAGCAAGCTTCTCATAGCTTTGTGGCTCAAGCAGATCTGTGTCCTGATCACTCCCTAGTAACCTCACTATTGTGGAAGAGTTCCCTGGCTTAAATAGTGTGATATGGTGGAACCCCAGATCTCCACACCAGACAGGTAAGATCAAACAGTCAGATGTCCTTACAGCCCAGGTGGCAGCACACAGCTAACTCAGCAGACCACAGTGAACTAGCAAGGTTCATACTTTGTAGCAACAAGAGAGTGTGGTATACCTGGGTCCCTGTGGAGGGAGTGGCAGACATGTTTGAAATATGCACAGACTTACAGAGATGTCAAAACCAGAGAGCTATTGACCAGGTGAGGTGTAGTCCGTAGATTAATAGAGGTACTGGCCAGTTGGGGAACATTTCCCACTGGACCAAAGGCATTCCCAGTGCGTACAGGGTTGCCCATAGTGAGGCCTCTGGGACCTAGTGAGGCTAAAAGATAGCAAGACAGCCAGGAGAAGTTTAGTCCTTGCCACACTCCAGCCTAGGGAAATCCTGCTCTTTGTTGCCCTTATTCTCTGGGTCTGAGATTGCAGTTTTCTTATGCCGAAGGGAGGCATAATCAACAATGAGATACACCTTGTCTATGAAGTAGAACCAGCAAGGCTGCTGGATATCAAACTCATTACCCTTTCCTTGGGCTTCAGTAGAAAATGTATGTGTGATCAGGTTCTGACAAATTGATCTTTTCTTTCTACTTTTAGTCACGGTAAGTTTTGCTAACCCCTTGCTCTCCCAGGACTGAGACGCTGAGCCTGGAACTGCACTAAGCCTTGGTATGTTGAAGCCGGGGGGTGGGCACGTAGGCAGTGGCTGGAGTGGCAGGTTGGCTGAGGGGAGGCGATCACAGCCAGGGGTAGGGGCTATGGAAGCAGCAATGAAGAGTCTTAGGTGCTCACCCAGGACTCAGATCGACCTCTGGGTCAGCAAGTCTCCAAGCCTGCATGATTGGTGCAGAGGGGCTTTTTCACCCTCCAACCAGTGGACCAACCCCCATCCCAAGAGCCACACTCACAACTTAGTGATTTCAGAAATGTGTTATTTTCTCCATAAGGAAATGTTGGAAATGGTTTAAATGATTTAAAATGAACATTTTAACAACATAGAAGACTCAGATAATTAGTGTTTACCATGAAGTAGGTCTCAATCCTAGGCCAGGGTTGCCTGGAATGCACAGTTTAGGATAGTAGACTGGCACTGAGCAATCCTCCTACTTCCCACTCCAAAGAGATAAAATTAATCTTCAGCCATACCATACCAGGAAAATGCTGCTTTTGTGTTTGTTTCTGAGGCAAGAACTTTGGTGGCCCACACTGAACTTGAACTTGTTTTCTGCCTGGGCTGACCTTGAACTGAGAACAATGCCTTTACATCCAAGGTGCTGAAATGAGTGACTGGAACCAACAGCCTGGGTTTTTCTTTTAAAGATTTGGCTTTAGGACATTTAGAAGCAGGGTGAGTCTGTCCATCAGGGTCCTTGACAGATACATATCTAGACAATACAAACATGGAACTCTTCTGAATAGAGATGTGGTGCTCAGGCCCCAGTGGGTATGTCATAGAAACTAATGCAGTACTAAGTAAGGCCAGGGCATTGGAGTGTGCTAACCAGCTAGCCTGATACTGTTGATCTTCCCATCAGTGTGACACAACTCTCTCAAGCACATAAACTATGGAAAAAAATAGAGGAAGAAACCAACATCTTTGAAGGGCTTGTACATGCAGGAGAGAAGGTGGAAATCTGTCTAACTAGCCAAGACACACCAAAGCATTCATTCTGACAAACTGGATATCAAATACTTGTTATCTAACCCAATTAGATATGCACTGAGATACTTCTCAATCTCCAAATGACCTTCAACCTACAATCTGTTTCCTCAGTGTTTATCATTACAGAGGTGGACTTGGTATCTGATCAAGTCACCAACCAAGCATATTAACAAAGGAGCGATGCCCACAAAGAATTCTCTCATGACTCATAGTATCATTTTTGGTGTGCCATCAGCTGGGGAAACATAGTGAGAATCTAAGTGTCAGAGGGGACAGACATGGGAAGAGAATGTGGACACATGGAAAGAGTTACACAAACACACACACACACACACACACACACACACACATACACACACACACACACAGAGAAAGAGAGACAGAGATAGAGAGAGAGAAAGAGAGAAGAGAGAGACTGAGACCCAGACAGACAGACTCTTATTTCTATCAAAATGATGGTTGACATCCACAGATAAATGTGAGACAATTGAGGAAATGTAGTGATTTAACAAAAAAATGAACATATCCCTAGAATATGAGGTATTAAAATCATGATTGGAAAAAATAAAAAGGACTGTAGAAAATGATGAGAGCAAGAATCAGACAATAAAAGTGCAACAACAAAGGACTTGGAAGCCATGAAGACAGGTGGGAAAATATGTCCACTCAATATGCATGTTTACAAAGACTAGAGAATAAATAATGAAATGAATAGTGATTATAATCTAGTTGGCTCTCAAATCAAAGCCAGTGTTGCCTGGCATTCACTGTGTGGTGCAGTCTGGCATAATCCTATCAGAGTCCTCCTGCCTCATTCTCCAAAGAGGTAAGATGGATGTTTAGACAGACAACACTAAGTAAACGCTTCTTTTGTGTATGTCTGTGGAGTGAGTTCTGTTGTGGATGATATTGACCTGAATGTTGGACTCTATCTGGGTTGGGTGGAGCTGCTGAGCACAATGCCTTTGCCCCCAAGTTGTTGAAGATCATTCTGGGCACCGAGAGCCTGGCCGAAACTCACGGGGTGTAATGTCTGTCTCATTCAGCAGATTTAGACATAGCAAGTGCCTGTCCATGAGGATGTCTCCAGCTTGTTAGCCCTTGCATACCCAGGAGTTTGCCAAATGGGGACAACAGGCAGGCAGACCCCACAGTTTGCACCATGACATTAAACCCATAACTAATAAGGTCAGGAGAAGATACTCTAGCAAGAGAAGAGAGGAATGGAGCATGAAGCAAAAGAGAGCTATTGGCAAGAAATAAAGAATTCATCTAGAGGAAATGACCTCAAGTGAGAGCCCAGGAGGAACACGGATCATGTGTGGCACTCTGGGGAAACTGAAGATACGATACCAGAATGGAGGGTAGAGCAGGGGAAGCCCATAAAAGTTACCTGAGCTGCTCTTGGTTGGGATCAAAACCCACATAAGGAATGGCTCACCCAGCTCAGTAGCCCAAGGAGGACAAATCACTGCAGCCTGCTAGCCAGCAGGGAGATCTGAGCTGTTGAGATTCCAGTCAGTGTGAGACAGTGTCTCAAGCACATCAATTCCAGAAAAACACAAGCACTGAGACTATTCAGTAGGTGTTGACATGAATAGCTGTAAGGCAGAAGCCAGGATGGAGAATCTGTAAGAGGGTTTCTAATGCATTGGTATCCTAGGTGGATACTGAGTTGAAGGTGCAGTGTAGGGGCAGGACATTGTCTGACCATGGAGGAAAAAAAATGTATGTGAGCCCAGTAAGTAGGCGATGGAGCCCTGAACCTGACCAGTCATCTGGCCTTCGTCTACTACTGGGATAGCATGTCATAGATGTGTGTGTGTGTGTGTGTGTGTGTGTGTGTGTGTGTCCATCAGGCTTGCTGCTACTCCATATTTTGAACATTCTCTTATTTCAGGGAGAAAAGGACTCATCTAGGGTAAGTACAAGTGCACATCGTCCAGGAAAGCCTGACCTTGAATCCCCAGTCTCCTACCTTGCAGTAGCTGTGTACCTAGGTTTCTGGTCCAAGCCTTCAGCTACACAGCATTGGTATGGAAGGGGAGGCCTACAGATTGTCCCGTCTCTCAGGTTTCTTAAGATCACAAGGTGGGTATGGGTGTGCACAGTGCCTCTCAGGCACTCTGATGAGGTAGGTCGAATGCCACTTGGGTTTGTGGATTGTTATTGAACCACAGGTAGTGTGAAAAACCCCATGTTCTCGGCACAAAAGAAAACCCTGCATAGGCATCATTTGAAGGATGTTTTTATTGATGAAATGGATAAGACCACACACTAGGACAACTAGAACATAGTTTGGTACATTGAGGTTATTGAACAGAGTCCAGAGTCTGTGGTGAGGGGAGGCTACTTGCTTGGAGATGCAATTCCAGACATGAGAGGAGTGTTCAATGTTGCCACCATTTGGGGTGAACACTACAGGTTCCACTCATCTACCTAGTTCATTCTAGGGAAGAACAGATTGGTCCACTGGGAATCTTTTATCTACTGAAGGGCCCATCATGTAGTTATCTGGAAGTATCTGGGCAGTTTGAGCAGGGAGGTGGCTTCTTCTTGCTGGGTGGTGGCTCACTCCCCATGACTTTCTTTGGAAGTGGAGAAGACCTGAATGTCCTCATAGAGGACAGTGCATGGGGGTGAGAGTGTGCACCATCCCTTCTCCTGAGAGACAGGGGTCTCAGGAGGAGATGTCTGCTGCTCAATGGCCAGATCCAGGACCACTCTCAAGAAACTGGAAGACCACCAATCCCCATGGAGTCTGGTGAAGATCTCCCTCAGAGGTTGGCCAGACTTCATGGGCACAGGATGGCTCCTTAGACATATTGCAAGGTCTGGCTAAGAGGGAGGCAGCTCTGCTTTGTAGCTGCAGTGTTTGTTCAGTGCTGCCGGGCACCTGGGATGAAAACTTTCTGCTCTCCAGCCTCAGGGCCTCTCAAGGTCTGAATGCACTTCGATGTTCTCTCTCCAGAGGAGACACACACCACAGAGTGGCTTTCAACACCAAAACAGTTGTTTCTTTGAACCTGCAATGGTCAAGCATCCATGAGAGATGCAGGGGTGATGAGAGTGAGCCCTCTCTCAGCCAGAGGACCACTCCTGTGGAAGAGGAGCTCACCTACTTCCCAGTCTCTCCCTTTAGGTCCCCTAGCCTGCCTCTCTGCTATGGTCAGGGTCACAGATCAATGGGACAAATGGAAGAGGGCCAGGGCTGGAGACCCCACATGACCCCCAGATATCAGCATAACTGACTGCAATGGACACACCAATTCAGGCCACAGCACTCAGCCAATTGACGCTACCGGGTGACCAAATAGAGACAAATAAAATGTAAATGAAGAAAAACCAATCAATCCAAACAAAGATACAGATGAAATGTAAACCACTATGAGATGCACCAATAAAGTATAAGCCAGGATTTAATCCTCCCAAGTCCATAGTTCCGGGACGGCCGGTAAATGGACTCCACTTGCCCTTGCTTAGGACTTACTGCTTTCTCTTAAATGAAGTATGTCAAGCCAGAATGTGGTGTCTGTGCTTCAAAGCTCACCCTGAGATAGGCTCAGTGATCCACCGGGATAGAGACCACACAGCACATACCCTGCCAGGCTGCTAATAATACCTTTCTCCTTGCTTAAAGGCAGGTCTGAACCGTCTTCTCTGGTGCATAGCCCAGAGCACAAAGATTCTGACCCAAAGCCCAAAGTCATGTCTCACCTAGCCCCAGTGGCTGCTGACACATATAAAAGTCCACTTACCCTAGGGTTCTCCTCCTGAGGTGGGGGAACCTTCAGAGCCATGGGCCCTGTGGGATTACTCTGGGCTCTTTGGGCTGGAATGGCTCTTGGGCCCCGAATCAGCACGTGTGTCTCCTGACTCATGGCTGAGTGTGAGTCAATCACCCGCAGGTGTTGTTGGCTTGGTATGGCTGAATGGAAGCAAAGAAAAGAGCTTTAACCAATGAGATAAAACTTCACGACATCACAAAAATATGGGGCTGCTAGTGGCCATCACACAATGATCCCCTTTCTGTGTTTTGACCTCCCAAGCACATTCAAATAGACGGGGATGTCGTTCCTGGAAGTTGAAACGTTCTTGGCCCATTTCCCTCCCAGGATGATTAATGCCGTCCAAAGCAGTTCAAGATCGTCATTCAACAGATAGAGTGACACCTGACACACCATAATCCCTACGGTAAACCCCACACGCACCCCATCACACTCCTCTGTTCCTTAGCAATCACCTCAAGAAAAATCTGGTAAGGACTCCCACCTGAGAGCTTGCTGTCGCCCCGTGGTCTATGCAGCAGGTTCTGTGAGTTGTGCTCACTCCAGGCAGGAGCTGCTTTCAGGAGGCTGGCTCAAGTGGGACTGGAGAAGCAATGGTTCTGCGGTTTCTTATAAGGTCTGTGAAGTCTCGTAATCCAATCCCGAGATCTCACTGGGAGGAAATCCGGAATGTGAGGCATGAAGCAGGACACACCCTTTAATCCGCATCTCCACAGGGAAAGCCCCTCTTCTAAACTGGGCCTGAAGCTTTCATGGCTTTGTTAGTGAGAGGCTCTGTGAGGCTGCAGGACCATGGACAGGGCCTTAAAGGGCAAATTCCACTTCCAACCCAGCAGCACCTTGAAGCCAGGGCTCAAGGCATCTACAGGAAAGTACTTCAACACAGTGAAGCCGTACACCGTGTGGATGGCCAACCCATCCATGTTTTTGGATGGCTGTGCTTTACACAGACATGTCTAGACATTCCACATTCTATGCATGGAGAGAAGGTGGAAATCTGTCTGGCTAGCCCGTGCACAACAAACCTTCATTGTGGCCACCTTGACATCTAATTCTTGGGATCTAATCCAATAGATAGGCATGGAGATACTTCTCAATCTCCAAATGACCTTCAACCCACACTCTATTTTCTAAGTGTTTATCCATACAGAGGTGGACTTGGCATCAGATCAAGTCACCAGCCAAGCGCATTCAAAAAGGAGCGATGCCCACAAAGAATTCTCTCATGACTCCTAGTATGGTATTTTTGGTGTGCCATCAGCTGGGGAAACATAGTGAGAATCTAAGTGTCAGAGAGATCAGCCCTGGGAGGAGTGTGGACACATAGAGAGAGTGACACAATCACACACAGAGAAGAACACACACACACACACACACACACACACACACAGAGAGAGAGAGAGAGAGAGAGAGAGAGAGAGAGAGAGAGAGAGAGAGAGAGAGAGAGAGAGAATTAGCTCTGCTGCTACTATGTATTTTCAACACTCTCTTGTGTCAGGGAGAAATAGGGCTCATCTAGGGTAAGTATAAGTGCACATTCTCCAGGAATGTCTGAGCTCTAGCCCTCTGAGTTTCATTCCTTGTGGTTTACGTGTACCTGACTTTCTAGACCAGACCTTCAGCCACACAGGAATAGTTTGGAAGGAGAGGACTACAGAGTGTCTTATCTCTCAATATTCTTAAGATTGCAAGGTGGGTGTGGTTGTGGGTGTGGGTGTCCACAGTGTCTGTCTGGCACACTGATGAGGTAGGTCAACTGCCACTCGGCTGTGTGGATTGTTATTGACACTCAAATAATGTGAAAAAAAAAACAACAACACATGTTCTCCCCACAAGATGAAAACTCTGCAGAGGCATGATTTCTAGATCTATTTTATTGTTGAAATGGATAAGTAGAACAATTTTGTACATCGAGTTTATTGAACAGACCCCAGAGTCCATGGTGAGGGGAGGCTACTTGCTTGGAGATGCAAGTCCAGGCACGAGGGGAGTGTTTGGTGTTGCTGACATTCGGAATGAACCCACAGGCTCCAGTCTTCTCCCTAGTTCATTCTGGGGAGGAATGTACTAGTCCGCTGGGATTGTTTTCCCTTCCGAAGGGTCCATCACATAGTTTTCTGGGTGTATCTGGGCAGGGAGGTGGCATCTTCTTGCCGGCTGATGGCTCACTCCCCATCACTGTCCTCTGAAGTGGAGGACAAATGAAGGTCCTCATAGAGGAGAGCCCATGGGTGCCGGGAGTGTGCTCCATCCTCTTCACTCTCCTCTGACGAGGAGGAGACCTGAAGGTCCTCATAGAGGACACTCTTTGGGAGCTGGGAGTGTGCTCCATCCCCTTTCTCCTGGGAGGCAGGAGTCTCGGGTGGAGATGTCTTCTTCTCACCGGGAAGAACCGGGTCCACTGTCAGGAACCTGGACGTCCACCAATCCCCATGCAGTCTGGTGAAGATCATTTTCAGGGGTTGGCCTGCTACATGAGCAGCACATGGCTCCTGGGTCTCATGGCAAGGTGTGGCTGAGGGTGGGGCAGCTCTATTGCTATGCAGCGGTGCTTGTTCAGTCCCAGTGCTGGGCACCTGGGCTGCCACTTTCCTGCTCCTTTCAGGTGCCTCTTTCCCTGCAGGGCTTTTTGCATTGTTCTGGGACTGGTTTCCTGGCCCTGAGGCCTTGGAAAGCATCCTTGTCTTGCAGTCCGCTGGTCTTGTTGGGAGAGTGATCCTTGGTTTCTTTGGTGGATTGGGCCCAGGCTGTGTGGGGCCCTGGGGAGGTTTCTTCCCTGGGGCCCAGAGGCTGATGTTTGGGATCTGTCTGTCCTGTGGATGGCAGTGTGCTGCCTCACGTTTCTTGTCTCTCTCAGTCTGCCTTATGTCCCCTGGTTTCTGGAGGACCTGGGCCCTGTGAGGATCCTGGTTCTCTTTCTCCTCCCGGGCTTCCAGCAGCTGTGGCACTAGCAACCCAGAGCCACACTTGATGGGGCACCTCATGCTCCTCGATCTGTGGCCAAAGGCCCCACAGTCTCTGCATTTCACCTGTGAGTGACAAAGGAGAAATCAGTGAGTCCCAATAGGGATCCGGGGACCTCTGAACACTCAGGGCCTCTCAAGGTCCGAATGGCCTTCAGGATCCTCTCTCCAGAGGAGACACACACCACAGAGTGGCTTTCAACACCAAAACAGCTGTTTCTTTGAACATGCAATGGTCAAGCATCCGTGAGAGATGCAGGGGTGATGATAGTGAGCCCTCTCTCAGCCAGAGGACCTCTCCTGTGGAAGAGGAGCTCACCTACTTCCCAGGCTCTCCCTTTAGGTCCCCAGACCTGCCTCTCTGCTATGGTCAGGGTCCCAGATCAATGGGACAAATGGAAGAGGGCCAGGGCTGGAGACCCCACATGACCCCCAGATATCAGCATAACTGACTGCAATGGAAACACCAATTCAGGCCATAGCGCTCAGCCAATTGATGCTACCAGTGACCAAATAGAGACAAATAAAATGTAAATGAAGAAAAACCAATCGTTCCAAACAAACACACAGATGAAATATAAACCAATATGAGATGCACCAATAAAGTATAAACCAAGACTTAATCCTTGCAAGTCCATAGTTCTGGGACGGCCCGTAAATGGACTCCACTTGCCCTTGCTTAGGACTTACTGCTTTCTCTTCAATGAAGTATGTCAAGCCAAAATGTGGGGTCTGTGCTTCAAAGCTCACCCTGAGATAGGCTCAGTGATCCACCGGGATAGAGACCACACAGCACACACTCTGCCAGGCTGCTAATAATACCTTTCTCCTTGCTTAAAGGCAGGTCCGAACAGTCTTCTCTGGTGCATAGCCCGGAGCACAAAGATTCTGACCCAAAGCCCAAAGTCACGTCTCACCCAGACCCAGTGGCTGCTGACACATATAAAAGTCCACTTACCCTAGGGTTCTCCTCCTCCGGTGGGGGAACCTTCAGAGCCATGGGCCCTCTGGGCTTACTCTGGGCTCTTTGGGCTGGAATGGCTCTTGGGCCCCGCTTCAGCATGTCTGTCTCCTGACTCATGGCTGAGTGTGAGGCAATCACCCGCAGATGTTGTTGGCTTGGATTTGCTGAATGGAAGCAAAGAAAAGAGCTTTAACCAATGAAATAAAACTTCACGACATCACAAAAATATGGGGCTGCTAGTGGCCATCACACAATGATCCCCTTTCTGTGTTTTGACCTCCCAAGCACATTCAAATAGACGGGGATGTCAGTCCTAGAAGTTGAAACCTTCTTGGCCCGTTTCCCTCTCGGGATGATTAATGCCGTCCAAAGCAGTTCAAGAACGTCATTCAACAGATAGAGCGACACCTGACACACCATAATCCCTACGGTAAACCCCACATGCACCCCACCACACTCCTCTGTTTCTTAGCAATCACCTCAAGAAAACTCTGGTAAGGACTTCCACCTGAGAGCTTGCTGTCTCCCCGTGGTCGATGCAGCAGGTTCTGTGAGTTGTGCTCACTTTAGGCAGGAGCTGCTTTCAGGAGGCTGGCTCAAGTGGGACTGGAGAAGAAATGGCTTCCGTGGTTTCTTATAAGGTCTGTGAAGTCCTCTAATCCAATCCCGGGAGCACATTGGGAGGAAATCCGGAATGTGAGGCATGAAGACGGACACACCCTTTAATCCCCATCTCCACAGGGAAAGCCCCTCTTCTCTACTGGGCCTGAAGCCTTCATGGCTTTGTTAGTGAGAGGATCTGTGAGGATGCAGGACCATGGACAGAGCCTTAAAGGGCAAATTCCACTTCCAACCCAGCAGCACCTGGAAGCCAGGGCTCAAAGCATCTACAGGAAAGTACTTCAACACAGTGAAGCAGTACACCTTGTGGATGGCCAACCCGTCAATGTTCTTGGGTGGCTCTGCTTTACACAGACATGTCTTTAGACATTCCACATTCTGTGCATGGAGAGAAGGTGGAAATCTGTCCGGCTAGCCCGTGCACAACAAACCTTCATTGTGGCCACCTTGACATCTAATTCTTGGGATCTAATCCAATAGATAGGCATGGAGAA
>NW_023504275.1:0-15053 GCF_004664715.2 Peromyscus leucopus
TGGAAGTACTCACAATGGGCTCGGCCTTCCCAAATCAGTAAATGAAGAAAAGTCCCTGCAGGCTTGTCCACACCCATCTAACTGAAGCATTTTCTCAGTGGAGCTTCCGTCCTCTCAGATGGACTATAGCTTCACATCAAGTCAACATAAAACTAGCCAACACAGAAACTAAAGAGGAAATCTTGGCTTCCTTTAGGAGTAAGTGCCCTAGTATCTCATTTCAGTCCCTACTTCTGAGATACCAGGTCTCATCCACACATGGTGTTCTTTTCCATTGCCAAGCATTAGCAGCCATTCTTGTCACATTAAAAGGAAACAAGTCCTTGAGTGAATTTAACTGGGGAACCATTCACTATTTTTTAAACAAATTATCCACACTCTTGGGCCTCGATTATCTCCTCCTTAGGGTGAGAATAGTAACCTCTGCCTCATAAAGTTGTTCTCGTTAAATTCAGTTAATATAGAGCCTAGGAAGATGGCTCAGTGGGTAAAGCACTTGCCTCAGAAGCGTGAGTACAGATTGCCAGCACTCACATGAAAAGCCTGTTGTGACCATACATGCCTGAAACTCCAGCACTAGAGCCAAGACAGGTAGTTCCTGGGGACTCACTGGCTGCTGGGAGCACACTAGCTAAAGTGGTGTGCTCTAGGTTCAGCAACTTAGCCTGTCGCAGAAATAAAATTGAGGTTGAAGAGATGACTCAGCATAGAAAAGTGCTTGCCTTAGAAGTCTTAAGAGCTGACTGAGTTCAACCCCAGAGCCTGAATAGAAAGCTGTATACAGCAGCAGCATGCATCTGTAATGCCAGCACTTACACAGAAATGGGTGAAATGGGTGGCAGAGAAAGGAGAATCACCTATAAGCTTGTGGGCCAGCTACCCTGGAGTACACAGCTCTGTCTCTCTGTCTCTCTCTCTCTCATTCTCTCTCACACACACACACACAGAGACAGAGAGAGTAGTTAATATTCTTAAAATGCTTATAACAGTGTCTGACATGGAAATATTAAACAGTGTAAAACATTTTAAATTACTATCATATACTTCCTATTATGATATTATTTTATAAGGTCCCCTGTATACTGGGGCAGCCTTAACTCACTATATAGCTAGAATGACCTTGAATTTAGAGTCCTCCTGCCTCCACTGTGTACCACCATGACTAATTTTTGCAGTGCTGGAGATGAACCCCAGGGATTCAAGCATGCCAGACAAGCACACTACCAAGCTAATCTCCAGCTCATTTTCCTTTTTTTTTTTTCTTTTTGAAAGAGATTCTGGTATGTAACCCATGCTGAACTTAAAACTCCTCCTACCTCAGCTTTCTGAGATTACAGCCCAGTAATGAATCATCAAAATTTACTTCACAGTGTCACAATGAAGCAGTGACAGTATTTGAGGTTTGTGACATCACAAGGAAACATCAAATGTTACATTGTAACCAGTTTTACTACATCAAAATAATGCTTTTAATGATGTCACAATTCAATTTGGTAGCACAAAGGTGTTCTGTTATGTCACAATGTAACATTGTGATGGTATAATTCAGCATTGTGGTACCATGATCACATGGTGATATATCCAATGGGGCACTGTGTTGACACACTGGAGCATGTGATACCAAAATTTAGCTTTGTAATAGCACAATGGAGCATTATGTCAATCCAGTTGAGCATTTACTATAATTCAGGATCTGTGATGTCACAATGGATCTTTGTGATGTTACAGTTTAGTACTGTGAGGACTATAGATGTAACCAACCGTCTTATTAAATAAGAAACACAGAAACAATATAAAAGAGAAAGCAGAGAGGTCAGAGCTCAGAGTTAAAATCTCACCCTTCCTCCTGCTGTCCCAGCTTCGCGAAAAGAAACCTACTTCCTGTCGGTTCGTTTTTTTATAGTATGTTGTTCTGCCTTCTCATTGGTTGTAAACCCAAACACATGACTGCCTCGTCACTGTCTGAATGTACAGCCCCCTAGGTCTTAAAGGCATATGTCTCCAATGCTGGTTATATCCCTGAACACACAGAGATCTTATGGGATTAAAGGCGTGTGCCACCACCACCACACTCTTGCTATGGCTCTAATAGCTCTGACCCCCGGACAACTTTATTTATTAACATACAATCAAAATAATATTTCAGTACAATTAGATTACCACCACATTTTCCCTTTTCTATTTTAATAAAAAGAAAAAAAAGCAAAAGGTTATAACTAACAAAAGAAAAACTATATACAAAAGTACAATAACTATATACAATATATACAAGTAATAAATACCTAAACAGGTATTTGACAAATCAGAGAAAATAATTCCATTATCTATCCTATTTGGTAATTCCAAGATGTATCTAATGTACTTTCTATCCTAATTAATTTTCAACTATAACTAACTAATCTTCAACCATAACTAACTAATCTTCAACTCCCTCAGAGACCCAAGAAGGGAATAATATTAGCTAACAAAAATAAAAACAGGAAGTGCATGCAAGCAACTTCCAAAAAATTTTGTGAGTTGACAGCTGCCTGGGCAGTCACCTGAGATTTCTCCGCAGTGTTGGGGCATCATCTTCAGCCTATAGGCTTAGTGTATCTGACAGACTCATTTGTGAAGTAGGATGTACACAAGGTCAACAGTTCAACCTCACATTGGGTGAGAGCAGTCCACGTACCAGAAACACCTGAATTCCACTAGTGTCCTGTCATGATTCAGGATTTTAAATTCTGGAAATTGTTGACAGTTTTTTAATTCAGCTGTCCATTCTTCTTGGCTGTGTATATATGGCTTCATCTCAGCATCCCCTTCTTCTCCACATCCCTCTATTAAATGCCAGTCTACTTTTGAGAGGCATGAGCTTTCAGCTGCTGTTCCATTGTACAACAGAATCCATCGGCCCTCTGCCTGTTAAGCTGCCTTCGAAGAAAAGGGCACCGTACCTTTTCCGGATGCAAAGGCCACTTCAGGGATGGGGCCATATTGTCCTGGCCTCAAAAGATGCCTTTTGATAAAGCCATAACCACACTTGTTTTGGCAAGAATCAGTAATCCATTGTTTCGTGTTCTGTCTGTCCATTTTGTCCTGTTGATCCGAGGATGCTTTGTTGTCCAGTGGCTAACTTTTGCCACAAGGAAAGTTTACTCCATATGCAGTTTCTTCAATGCCCATATTTTCTCTGAAGTAGATTAGTACTGCCAGGAGCTGACATGTCTCAAAAAAGAAAAATTTTCTAAGTTATTAAAACATTTTAAATGCCATATTCTATAGATCTCTGAAGGGTTTGAAGATGACCTGTCTAAAACATCTCTGCTCAATTTTTAAAACATATCTAATATGACTACAAGTTCTATTGTAATGTCTAACTACTAACTTTCATTTCTTTATATCCTAGTAGTTGGTAATAATAACATTCAAGGATCAGAAATTTGTATTACATTGTTAAATGAATGGTAGTAAATACAATTAGAAATATACATGTAGCATTTTCTAACAATATCAGTTTCAAATTTGTATACAATATAAAACAATTCAATCCAGCCGGGCATTGGTGGCGCATGCCTTTAATCCCAGCACTAGGGAGGCAGAGCCAGGCGGATCTCTGTGAGTTCGAGGCCAGCCTGGGCTACAAGTGAGCTCCAGGAAAGGCGCAAAGCTACACAGAGAAACCCTGTCTCGAAAAACCAAAAAAAAATAAATAAATAAATAAATAAATAAAATAAAACAATTCAATCCAATGTAAAGTATTAGTAATTGTCTTTTTCTTTCTTTCTTTCTTTCTTCTTTTTTTTTAAACAAAAACCTTAAATCTAATCTCCTTTGCTTAGCCTTTTTCTTAACCCTTAACAATAACTTGTAACCAACCCCCTAAATACTGAAAATTATCCCAGACCCAAAACCCATTAAAAAGATCAAAAAACCACCCGCCCCACACCACCTCTTTGGGAATGTGGGCGTCGTATTCTTAAAATTGCTTCCTGCTGGGTATGGGCGAAGTTTTCTTTATCCTGAAAGAAAAATTTTAGGTTAATTGTCAAATTCTAGGAGAGGTAACTATATCCTTCATTATCCAGTCTGTGTATAATGCCAAAGTTCAGGGTTTATCTCAAGTCCTTATTCAAGTAGTCTTTGAGACTGGATCATCTCAGCTAGTCATCTCAAATTTGCTCTGAGCACCTTGTAGTTCAAAGCTGATCTGTGGATGATGTTTGTCAGCTTAATGATATTATTATTGTCCACGTGGAATTGTTGTTGTTGTGGGGCCCCATCTTCTTTCTGGAGACTTCAGTTGATGTTAGGCCTGGCTGTGATTTCCTGCAGAAAACTGATAAGAGACTCGAACACAAAAACATATATATGCAGCTAGCCTTTTTTCTAGAATTAGTTAGTACTCTATGTGACCATTCATATCTTAACAAAGTTTAAAATGTATATATATATTAATCTTGTAAATTTTGATATAAAATTTATACTTTGAGAAAAGTTTAAAGAATCAGAATAGATCAAAGAGTTGAGATTAGTAATAGAATAGTCCCTTAATTAATTTTGCTTTTGTCCTGTACCATAGCAGAAGATGGCTCTTATTCTGGCATGATACAGGGAGTTTGCATTTTCCTTTTAACAACATGCTTGAGTTTAAAGAAGGAGAGAGCCATTCTCCAACTCCAAAGTCAGCTTTAAATTTTAATTGAACTGGGACTATTAGAAAACCAATAGTGTTAAATCTTTAGAGAAAAGCAGAAACAAACATTTAGGAAGACATAAAATTTTTTAGATAATATATACCCATACACCGTTTCATTCTGTTTCTTGGGATAGATGATTTGTCCCTTTTCTTCAGTTGTCTCATTTGTCCAGTGTTCTTCAGATTCCTTAACCTTCATTCTCCTAAAAGACAAAAACAAAAACCTTTCCCCAAGACTAATTTTGGGGATGTTTCCTTTTGACAAGTTATTATCTGATTAAATGAAAAGGCATGTGTTATTGATACAAGTTAGTTTAAATTGGATGTTCATGCTGGTTGATGAACTATCACCTCCTCAATTAAGAGGTCTCTCTTGTTCAAATCAAACCTTTATCAATTTTGATGGTACCCACAGCTTATCTTCTCCTGTAGAAACAAAAGCAAAACCTCGTCCCAACGTAATACATACCCTGGTTTCCATTCTGAGGTCAGCACATCCTTAAAGTATATAGGCTGATTTAATTCTGTAGTTTTTTCTATTATCCAATGTCTCTCTGCAGCTGTTGTTCCTTTCTCATTGGCATTCAGAAAATTCAAAGTTAGAAGAGCATTATGCAGTCTATTTCTGGGGGTTTTTGTTACCCATTTCTGTTTATTTAGCATATCCTTTAGAGTTCTGTTTGATCTTTCTATAACTGCTTGACCTGTAGGATTATGTGGTATGCCTGTAATATGCTTTATATTGTAATAAGCAAAAAACTGTTTCATTTTAACAGAGACATATGATGGAGCATTGTCAGTTTTGATTTGTGCAGGTATACCCATGATGGCCATAACTTCTAGCAAATGAGTGATTACAGAATCAGCTTTTTCAGAACTCAAAGCAGTTGCCCATTGAAATCCTGAATAAGTATCAATAGTGTGGTGTACATATTTCAATTTTCCAAATTCTGCAAAGTGAAACACGTCCATCTGCCAGATTTCATTTCTCTGAGTACCCTTTGGGTTACATCCTGCTGGTAATGGCGTTTGATTGTAGACGGAACAAGTAGGACATTTCTTTACTATTTCTTTGGCTTGTTGCCAGGTTATGGAAAAATCCTTTTTTAAACCTTTACTATTAACGTGATGTTTTTTATGAAATTCTGAGGCCTCCAGCACATTTCCTATCAATAATTTATCAATCTCATCATTGCCTTTGTGCTAGAGGGCCTGGCAGACCAGTATGGGATCGAATGTGAGTTATATATAAAGGATGATTCCTTTTCCTGATTGTATCTTGTAATTGAATAAATAGTGAAGTTAATTCTGAAGCATCAGGGATAAATTCTGCAGTCTCAATATGTAACACCACTCTTTCAGCATACTGAGAGACAGTTACTATGTTGAGAGGTTCTGAAAAATCCATTAATACCAACAGAATAGCATACAATTCTGATTTTTGAACTGAATTGTACGGACTTTGAACCACTTTACTTAAATTTTCTGATTTGTAACCTGCCTTTCCTTCTTTGTTGGCATCTGTATAAAATGTACGAACTCCAGATATGGGTTTTTGCCGTACAATTCGAGGCAAGATCTAATCAGCTCTCTTTATAAGATCAATTCTATTGCTTTTGGGATATTTGCTGTTAATTTCTCCCAAAAAATTACTGCAAGCTCTTTGCCAAGGTTCACTTTCTGTCCATAATTTTTCAATGTCCTCCTTAGTTAATGGTACGACAATTTCTGCTGGGTCTATGCCTGCTAATTGACGAAGTCTCAATTTTCCTTTGTAAATCAAGTCAGAGATATTTTCCACATAAGTTTTTAATTTTTTATTTGGTTTATTTGGTAAAAATATCCATTCCAATATAATATCTTCCCTCTGCATTAATATTCCAGTAGGAGAACACCTAGAAGGTAAGATAACCAAAATGCAATCCAGCTTTGGATCAATACGATTCACGTGTCCTTCATGCACTTTCTTTTCTACCAAGGCTAATTCTTTCTCAGCTTCAGGTGATAATTCTCTTGGACTATTTAAGTCCTTGTCACCTTCTAAGGTTTTGAACAAATTAGTCAGTTCATCATTTTTTACCCCAACAATAGTTCGTAGATGAGAAATGTCTCCAAATAATCTTTGAAAGTCATTAAGAGTCTGTAGTCTATCTCTCCGAATTTGCACCTTTTGGGGTCTAATTTTTTGTAGCTCTATTTTATATCCTAAATAATTAATAGAATCCCTCTTTGTATCTTTTCAGGAGCAATTTGTAATCCCCAGCAAGGCAAAATTTTCTTTACTTCTTCAAACATTATTTCTAAAGTATCTGCATTTGAGTCAGCTAGTAAAATATCATCCATATAATGATAAATTATAGATTTAGGAAATTTTTCTACGTATCACTTCCAATGGCTGTTGTACAAAATATTGGCACAGAGTTGGGCTATTCAACATTCCCTGTGGGAGGACCCTCCATTGAAATCTTTTAACCGGTTGAGAATTATTATAAGTAGGCACTGTAAAAGCAAATCTTTCTCTGTCTTTTTCTTGTAAGGGTATTGAAAAGAAACAGTCTTTTAAATCAATAACTATGAGAGGCCATCCTTTTGGTAACAGAGTAGGCAAAGGCATCCCAGATTGTAGAGAGCCCATTGGTTGAATTACTTTGTTAATTGCTCTAAGGTCTGTTACCATTCTCCATTTACCAGATTTCTTTTTAATAACAAATACAGGAGAATTCCAAGGGCTGGTTGATTCTTCAATATGCTGAGCATTTAACTGTTCTTCTACCAGCTCTTCTAAAGCCTGGAGTTTCTCTGTTGTTAAAGGCCATTGCTGGACCCATACAGGCTTGTCTGTTAACCATTTTAAAGGTAGAGCTGTTGGTGTCTTTGGAAGATCATCAGTTATTGTGCCCTGTTCTTGTATAATATGGATGGCTGGTGACCACTCATTAGAACAATATCTTCTAATATTTCTCTCAGTAACATGTGCTAGTTTATGATTTGTTTCTGAGATTGGAGGATGTTAATCTGAGTATTCCATTGTTGCAACAAGTCTCGACCCCACAGGTTCATAGTTATGTTAGCCACATATGGTTTTAATTTTCCTCTCTGTCCTTCTGGACCTATACATTCGAGCCATCTTGCACTCTGTTTCACCTGAGATAATGTCCCAATTCCTAACAGTTGAACGTTTACCTCCTGAAGAGGCCAAGTTGGATGCCAAAATTCTGGTGCAATTATGGTAACGTCCGCACCTGTGTCTACCAGACCAGACAACAAAACACCATTTATTTTTATTGTTAATTTTGGTCTTTGTTCATTAATAGAAGTTTGCCAAAAAATTTTCTTTATGTTTTCTCCTGAATTTTCTATTCTCTCTGTTTCATCATCCTGACCAGCATGATTTATTCCAATAGGCATTTGGTTATTTAATCGCTCTCCAGAGCAGGCATTTCCTCTATGGCTGCAGGAAAGGTTTGAACTGGATTTGCACTGGGGGCCTGCCTGAGGCCCCTCTGGGAGTTTCCCGAAGACTGAGGCAAAGGATTACCCTGTCTGTCCTTTGTTGATCTACATTCGTTGGTCCAGTGTTTTCCCTTACCACACCTTCTGCATACTCCAGAAGGAAGGACATTCTGTTGCCATTGTTCCTTGAAGAAACATTGTTTCTGGGAATGACCTGTCTACAGTCCCTTTTCAAATGTCCTTGCTTTCCACATCCAAAACATCTAACACTCCTCAACCTTTTGAAATTACTTCTCCTACCCATGTATCATCATGCTCATCAGCTTCAACATTAATTGTTTCTCTAATCCAATCTTCTATAGGTGCAGATCTTGCCCTTAATGGCCTGATTATTCTTTTGCATGCTGCATTCGCATTCTCAAAGGCCAAAGATTCAATTATTGCCTTACTAGCTTCTGAATCTGAGACCATTCTCTTTACTGCTGAAGCCAGTCTTTGTAAAAAATCTGTAAAAGACTCTTTTGGGCCTTGCATCACCTTTGTAAATGACTCAGATTTTTTTCCTGGTTCCTCAACTCTGTTCCATGCATTCAAGGCTGCCGTTCGACATAAAATTAGGGTTTGGACATCATATAAACATTGTGTTTGTGCTGAAGCATATTGGCCTTCGCCCATAAGCTGATCCTGGCAAACTTGTATTCCTTTATCCCTCCATTGTTTTTCTATGTTTTTAGCCTCCTCCTTAAACCAAGTCAGAAATTGAAGTCTCTGGCTGGGTTCCAGAACACCTTGTGCAAGGTCCCGCCAGTCCTGTGGTACTATCCTATTATATGTTGACCAAGAGTTTAACATTTGCTTTACATATGGGGAATGCATGCCATAAGATACTATTGCCTCCTTAAACCTTTTTAAATCCAACATTTCAATTGGAGCCCAATTACTTTGTGTAGCCATTTGATCAGGCATCTGCTGTACGGTTACAGGATAAATTAAGGGTGACTGTGTGAAAACAGGCTTTCTTTCTGCAACCTTATGATCCCGACTTGAAACAACTTCACTGTTAATTTCTTCTGTCTGAATTTTTACAGGTTTAACAAGTTCTTCTAAAGCTGTTATCCTGGCACTTAAATTGACTATCTTTTTAAATATTAAAATGTGGATTATTATAGTGATAAGGTGCATAATTCCACCAATACTAATATTATATAGTTGTTCCATTGTCAGACTGCCTAAAATTTCGAACAAAAACCAATTTTCTTCCAATGTACACATAAAACCCATTTGTTTTTTAATGTGGAAAAAAATTCTCTTTTAGATAGTTTCCTTTAAAATATCTGATATGTTATGACTTACCAAATCTGCGTAGAACAGTAGAAATCCGAGGGATTTTCAAAGCAGCCACCTAGTGTCCCAGGTGTAAATCCAAAGAGAAAGAGAGAAAGAGAGAGAGAGAGAGAGAGAGAGAGAGAGAGAGAGAGAGAGAGAGAACAAGAAAGCGTAGCTGGCTAAAGTTTAAATGCAGCCACGTGTTCCCTCTTGTGCCGAGTCAAGGCTTGGGTCTGGCTTCCTTAAGCTCCGACCACGTGCGTTGGCTTTACAGGCAGGGCCTTGTTCGGCAGGGCAACTCTGAGTTGTTTTGTAGCACCGGCTTTAAGCAAGCAGGATTTAAGCAAGCAGCTCACCAATAGTCCAGCCTGAGGTCAAGCAGAACTAGACCCAGGCTAAGAAGCCGCTGCTCGGACTAAGAAGCCGATCGCCGCCGGCCGCCGCGGGCCGCCTGCCGCCCTTGCGGGAAAGCGGACCTGCCGCCAAGCCAAGCAGTTTTTAATGGATTCTTGTCACGTTGGGCGCCAGATATAGATGTAACCAACCATCTTATTAAATAAGAAACACAGAAACAATGTAAAAGAGAAAGCAGAGAGGTCAGAGCTCAAAGCTAAAATCTCACCCTTCCTCCTGCTGTCCCAGCTTCGCGAAAAGAAACCTACTTCCTGTCGGTTCGTTTTTTTATAGTATGTTGTTCTGCCTTCTCATTGGTTGTAAACCCAAACACATGACTGCCTCGTCACTGTCTGAATGTACAGCCCCCTAGGTCTTAAAGGCATATGTCTCCAATGCTGGTTATATCCCTGAACACACAGAGATCTTATGGGATTAAAGGCGTGTGCCACCACCACCACACTCTTGCTATGGCTCTAATAGCTCTGACCCCCGGACAACTTTATTTATTAACATACAATCAAAATAATATTTCAGTACAATTAGATTACCACCACAGAGGACACAATGGAGTATTTGGATGGCACAATGAATCAAGGTGGTGATGCACAGTGGCACACTGTGGAGCACTGTAGTTATAGTAGACATTCTGGTGTCTATGGGGCATTGTGATATCACAAGAGCTCGGTGGTATCACATCACATAATGGCACAATGGAATTTTCAATTATCTCAGTGTATCAGAGGTTTTCCTATGTCCTGCCCAGTCCCATAGTCGCTCAGTGCCAAATAAACACTCAGAGGCTTATATTAATTACAAACTATATGATCATGGCCTATGGCTCAAGCTTCTTACTAGCTAGGCTCTTATAACTAAACTCAGCCCATTTCTATTAATCTATAAGTCACCACGTGTTCTGTGGCTTTACCTGTGTGCCATTACAGTCTGTTCCCTAGACGGTAGGATGGCGTCTCCTGCCTCTCCTTTCTCCTTTCACTATCTCCCTTAGATTTCCTGCCTGGCTCCATCCTGCCCTGCCATAGGCCAAATGGCTTTATTTATCAACCAATCAGAGCAACAACGCATAGTCACAGTGTACAGAAAGACATCCCACAATAATACCCCTCTTTATAAAATAAAAGGAAGGTTTTAGCTTTAACATAGTAACATTACATATAATAGAACAGTTATCAAGCAAGAATTATAGTTACAATATCTATTCTATTTGTATTAAGCAAAATTAAAGAAAATACTCTTATCATCTATTTTATTTTTGTGAGTCTAAAGTTTCATATCTAATTTGTCTTTTATTATAACCAAGGAAAATTATAATTGTAACTATCTAGTCTTCAACAACATCAAAGACCCCAGAAGGATATAATATTACCTAAGTAAACAGGAAGTGCACTGTAAGCAACTTTCAAAAGTCTAGAATGACAGAGACAGCTGGCTACCTGGACACTCACCCAAAGTTCCTCTGCAACATTGGGGCATCCATCTTCAGCCTATAGGCCCAGTCGCTTCTCCCTGTGTCCTGCAGAATGTCTGGTAGTCTCCTCTGTGAAGCAGGAACCTGAAGGACCATCTCATCTTGCAAAGTTCAGTGGTCACCTTTCTATGGGTCCTGCATGTCCAGTTTATATAACATACTGTCGATCAGTTAGTACAAGGGAACTTTTGCCCAGTGGCTAACTTTTGCCACAAAGAAAGCAAACTTCATATAATGAGTTTCTTCAATGCCCATCATCCTCCTTGAATTGGTGCTGCCAGGAGCAGACATGTCTCATTGTCCAGAAAAGTCTAAGTTCTTAAAACATTTTAAATGCCATATTCTGTAGGTTTTTGAAGTATTTGAAGATTACTTATCAAACTGAAATATATCTATGTATATCTAGAAAATTTAACTAACATGACTATGAGATTGATTATCACAGATGATTAACTATTAATATGTATTTCTTAATGATACATTACAATTTTAAATGAGTTTTATAAACATAATACCTTAAACAAAAGTAAAAATACACATACAGTATAACAAAATTGTATATTTGACTTTAAATTTGTATCAATAAACTAAAATCCATAGCAATGTGAAACATTTTAAACAAGTTGTTACTCTTTATCCTATCATATCTATACTATCCCCTTTTCTTCTTTAGAAAGAGATTGACGGGGCAGTGTGCGACGCTTTAATCCCAGCATCGAGCAGAGGCAGCGGATTCTGTGAGTTCGAGCCAGCCTGTCTACCAAGTGAGTTCAGAAAGGCGCAAAGCTACACAAAGAAACCCTGTCTCGAAAAAACAAAAAAAAAAAAAGAAAGAGATTGCATTTATAATCAACCTGCTTTAAATAAAAATAAACATTTATAAACAATATTTGGGAATTTGGGTTTAGCTTCTCATACTACTTCCTGCTGGCTGAGGGCTCTGGCAATCTATGGGGATCCTGAGAAAATTAAGAATTATGGTCAAGTCCTGACTGGGGTAGTCTGCAATGCTGTATTCTCTGAGCCAGTATCCTTGAAGTTGTTCGATGTTGGATCACCTGGAGACCTCTCAGAGGATCTTGGCTGATCAAACCATATTAGCCTGGAAGCAATCCACAGGTTCTCATCTTCTGTGGAAACAATAGCAGGACCTCTTTTCCAAAACAACATATCCTTAGACATAAATTTTAAAGTCAAGATACCTATAAAATATATATATATATTGGTTTAACTCAACACCCTTTATAATAAGATGTCTCTTTGCAGTTAAAAATCCTAAAGACAATATAATCCAGATTCTCTGTGTGATTTCCATCTTTATGTTATGTATATAACATCTATATTACTTTTATTCTTTCTGTTTCTTTTTTTTTTTCTCTTTTCAAGACATAGTTTCTCTGCGTAGTTTTGGTACCTGTCCTGGATCTCGCTCTGTAGACCAGGCTAGCCTCAAACTCACAGAGATCTGCCTGGCTCTGCCTCCTGAGTGCTGGGATTAAAGGTGTGCGCCACCACCGCCTGGCTTTTATTCTCTCTCTTTTTTTTAATTTTTATTTTTTAAATTACACTCATGATATTCATTAATTACACTCATGATATTAATCACATTTGTGGTATTCATAGATTACATTCGCAGTATTCATTCAACTATATATATATATATATATATATATATATATATATGTATATAAATTTTAAATGCCAAATGTCATTTATTGAAGGAGGGAGGAGGTCTTAAATACAGGCTTACAGCACAATGGGAGAACCCGGAGGGCAGAAGTTTGCTACTGATGTTTTACAATCTTGCATCTAAGCTGTTAACACCCATTATTCAGGATACACAGACAAGGAACTTCCCTTAAGCATTCAGCGGGGTGGAACCTGGCAGGGAATTAGCATAGGGAGGATATCAAGGTCAAAGTCCACAAGCAAGGCAACAGTTACCCAAAACGGGGCCAGGGACCTACAAGGTCCCCCTTTTATTAAAAAATGAGCTTCTGACTTGGATTACGTGGGACGTCAGCAGGTCACCTTACCCATCATCTTGAGGCCACACAGGTGCTCTGTCTTAGCTTGGTGAGTGCCCCTCAGGCATTACCCATCTCTGAATACTCATTATCATACAGGCTCAGTCGTGTGTGAGCTACAGAGTTAACTGCTGCCAAAGGTCTCAAAGTGGCACTGGGCTTCAATCTGTGTGTTCAACACAGAAAAGACCAACAGAGGTCCTATCTCACCCATAGCCAGGCTAAAGGCAATTGAGCCATTCTCCTTCCTTAACGAGCCTTACTGCAAGTTGGAGTCCTTGTAAGATGGTATCCCAAAAGCAACTGGAACTTGAGTTTATAAATTTATAATTTTCAAAGCCAATCGAGATGTATATAACTACTGAATTAAATTTATCATGCCCAATAGATAACTGTGGTAGCTACTTTTGTTGCCAGTGTCTCCACTGTGCTAGCTGTAGTAAGCAATTATGATAATCCCAGAAACAGTAGCAGCAGTGGCCGCCATTGCTATAACAGCAACAGCAGCAGCAGCAATGTCAAATTCTCTTCTGAGTGTGTGGAAATCCACTGGCATGGATACAACTCCAGTAACACGAACCACCAAGGCCCATTTTTCTTGATCCCAGCACGACTTTAGCTGGCAGCTCTTCTGGAGAATCCAATCTCATGGCTATAGTTCCTAGGCTTACATTAATGCTTGCCAAAGCTGGCGATATTGGGCTCTCGATCTCCATTGGCATCAGAAGGGTAGATTTTTTTCTTTAAAGACTGTATTTTAAAACTATCTATTTCTTTATATAACTATATATACTCCTTTTCCTCTCTCTTCCAGGCCTATGTACATTTTTACATATAATGTAAACCATTTAGAGTTTTATTTCATCTGAATCTGACTTATTGTGAATCTATAACCCTTCTCTGACCAGGAGAGATTTTAAACTGCTAAACTGCATGTTTAGGACTGAAGTGGTAACCTTGGCTGCTAATTCCACCCATTTCAGCTTTTCAACATGGCAGAGGTAATTTACCTCCAGCTCTGGGAGCCATGCTCTCTGCTGACTCTGGAAGACAGTGGGTCCATGCCTCCATCCAGCAGTGTGTAGCCCGGAAACCTATTTTTTTTTCTGTACTAGCCAAATCTAAATCCACAATGCAGTATGCAGTGCAGTTTGGAGACACCACTGTGTACTGTGGCAGGATTCTGCCATGCTGCTTAGCACATGGCGGCTGATGGCTAGCTCCGTCTCCATCTTGGGAGATGAGTCTCTTGCTGCTCCCAGTATGAGACTGTGAGACTAGCAAGACTCGTGTGGCTCTGTTTCTGTGTGCCATTTGCAGTCAGATGTTTTACCCATCCTGCCCAGCCCTGCGGCTGGGATGAATCTCTCCCACCTGCATCCCACAGCCACTGGGACAAGTAAATATACAGAGGCTTATATTACTTAGAAACTGTATAGCCTGATCGCTCAGGATTCTTGATAGATAGCTCTTATAACTAAACTCAGCTCATTCCTATTAATCTATATGTTGCCACATGTTCCATGGCTTTACCTGTGTGCCATTACATGCTGCTCCCTGAATGGTGGGATGACATCCCCTGCCTCGTCTTTCTCCTTTCACTATCTCCCTTGGACTTTCCCACATGGCTCCATCCTGCCCTGCCATAGGCCAATGCAGCTTTATTTATCAACCAATCAGAGCA